>NC_045555.1:4895978-4920381 GCF_009769535.1 Thamnophis elegans | reverse complement strand
TCCTACCCTCAGGTGCCTTGGAGAATAGCTTGACTCCCTCTTCTTTGTGGCAACCCCTGAGATATTGGAAGACTGCTATCATGTCTCCCCTAGTCCTTCTTTCCATTCAACTAGACATACCCAGTTCCTGCAACCGTTCATATGTTTTATCCTCCAGTCCCCTAATCCTCTTGGTTGCTCTTCCCTTCGCTTATCTTTTCCAGATGAAAATCTCCAGGACTGCAACCTGCCTGAAACAGGAGGGGAGACCCTCGACTCGACATACCACGACTACGCTGAGCTGCAGAGCTTCCACGAGGACTACAGCTACGACAACATCTGGGATACAGAGGTGAAGAAGCCCCTTCCTCCAGCCAGGAGATCTACCACTGCTAAGGGAGGTGTTCCCCATCCTCCACCCTAAGAGGGGAAGAACTGCAGGGGGAAGGGAACCAGGCTCTGTTTTTTAATAGTGCAAAGGTTGTGGATGATGGGTTTCCAGAGACCGTTCTAGTTCCTGTTGCTTTTACTTCGCCTTGTGGTGCTATGGAAAAAAAAACTTCTGAGGAAATGGATCTGGAATTCTTCCGTCCACTAATCAGTCCGTTGTGTATCGAGACACTCTGTGGTTGTCATGAAGAAAACTGCACATTCTGTGGAGTCAAAGCCAGTCTGGATTTTTGTGTGCCGCTGATAGATTTTGCAATTCAACCCCAAACAGCAACTAAATAAATAAATAAATAAATAGAAATCCTGATCATACTTGCTCTTCCTTTGCAGTAACAGTTAGCAAGTAGGATGGGGAGGGGTGTGTTTTTATTATTTTTATTTCTTATTTTTTGCTGTCTGGACACAGACAAACCTCCAAGGGGCCTCAGCGACCTTCTTAAAAAGGATGCAAATGACCAGCGGTCTGCAAGTGGCTAAGACGCTGAGCTTGTCGATCCGAAAAAGGTGGGCAGTTCGGCGGTTCGAATCCCTAAGCGCCACGTAACGGAGGGAGCTCCCGTGACTTGTCCCTAGCTTCTGCCAACCTAGCAGTTCGGAAGAACGTAAAAAAATCGCGAGTAAGAAAAAAAATAGGGGCCACCTTTGGTGGGAAGGGAGCAGCGTTCCGTGCGGCTTCGGGAGTTGAGTCACGCCGGCCACATGACCACGGAGACATCTTCGGACAGCGCTGGCTCTTCGGCTTTGAAACGGAGATGAGCACTGCCCCCTCGAGTCGGGAAGGAGCAGCATATATGCGGGAGGAGAACCATTACCTTTTACCTTTTACGTTTTTACTGCAAGGGGCAAATGCAAAGCTGTTTTTAAAAAAAAAAAAAAAAGCTGCCATTCCATCGGGTTGAAGACTTGGATTCTAAAAATGGAATGGATTTGACTCTCCTGCAGGATTTGGAATTTTGAGGTGGCTTGTAACAACAACAACAACAACACACACACACACATACACACACACACACAAAGCAAACAAGTATAAGACGTCTTTCTCTGGCTGCAAAAAGAAAAAAAAGGAGAATTTTTTTTTTTTGCTAGCTCCAAGCACAGCGGTTACGAAGTTTTGCAAAGAGGCGGCATTGCTGGAATTCTGACTCGGGGATAAAATGAGGATACCCTTAGTCCATTCTAGAGTAAACGGCTCTCGATCAATACGGAGCATGTGATTGCGTGCACACATAAGCGTGCCCAGGAATGGCAGCCAGTTTTTACACCCTGCACACTTTTTTCCAAGAACACTTATTTTTTCCAGCCGATCCTCTCTGCCTTTTGGTCTCTTGTCCTAAAGGAGGGACTTTTGCACGCCTTTGGAGGGAGAAATGTTTTGCTTGGTGAAAGCTGGGGCTGTTCCCTGCGTGCTGCGAGTGTGCAACACAGCCACTGATATTCCCAGGGCCTGTCACAACCTTGCTTGCTCTTTGGGGGAGGGGGAGACAGTTGCGTTCTCCTCTGCTGATGGTTATCATTTTTTTTTGAAACACGCAGCTTTGTTGGTTCCCGTTTAAATAATAGTAATAGTAACAACGCTGCTTGCAAAGTGCTCAGAGAAACAGCAAAAGGCTTGCTGTGGGACACATGGGCTGGAAGAGAAGATTGTAAGGAGGAGAGAGGAGAGGGGAAGAACTGGCTGATCGTTTCAAGCATCGGGAGTGTTGCAAAGGGAAGGTTCTCTAGGATCCACACTAGGTTGTGTGCATTATGTTGTGTTTGTTGTTATTTACTCTTCTTTGCTTTTATAGCCCATGGTTCCTTGAAGAAATCAATTTGATGGCATCTGCCATCTTCCTTCCTTCCCCATCTTTCTTCGTCTCTTCCCTCCTTCCTTTCCTCCTTCCTTCATTCCCCTTCTTCATTCCTTCCGTCCTTTCTATCTTCCTTTCTTCCTCATCTTCCTTCCGTCCATTCTATCTTCCTTCCTCCCCATCTTCCTTCGTTCCCTTCCTTCCTTCTCCCTTCCTTCCCCATCTTCCTTTCTTCCTTCCTTCCCCATCTTTCTTCCTCCCTTCCATCCTTCCTTTCCTCCTTCCTTCATTCCCCTTCTTCATTCCTTCCGTCTTTTCTATCTTCCTTCCTCATCTTCCTTCCATCCATTCTATCTTCTTTCCCCCATCTTCCTTCCTTCCTTTCATCCTTCCATTCCTCCTTCCTTCATTCCCCTTCTTCCTTCCTTCCTCCCCATCTTCCTTCGTTTCCTTCCTTCCTTCCTTCTCCCTTCCTTCCCCATCTTCCTTCCTTCCTTCGTTCATTCATTCATTCCCTTCTCTCCTTCCTTCCTCCTTCCTTCCTTCCCCATCTTCTGTCCATCCTTTCTTTGTTCCCCTTCCTCCTCTATCTTCCTTCCTTCCTTCCTTCCTTCCTTCCTTCCTTCCTCTCTCCCTCCCTCCATCCATTATCATCTCTCTCTTTCTCTTCCCCTCCCCCCTCTCTTTTGTCCTTCCTTCTTTCCTCCCTCCCTTCCTCCTTTTCCTCTTCTGAATAATTTCATCTGATCGGTCAGGCAGTGGGATGGCAGCAGACACACAATTCTAATTCACACTTTCGGTGTTGCTATGGGCTGGGAGAACCCACGGTCTACTTTTGTTACTTGAATTTAAAATTTTAAAAATATATATACCGTTCAGCCGCCAACATTGAGTGAAGTTTACAGGAGAGTTCTTTTTTGTCTGATACTCTATTTAATAAGCAATTCAATGTGTTCGCTTGCGGCAAGGGGAAGGCAAATTTTTCTAAAGAAATTATTTAATTTAGCAAATAACGAAATAAGGTTTGACACCAACTGCTTCTTGATGGCTGTTGAACTGAAGCAGGGCGGTGGGGGGCGGGGAGTTGGTTGTGGCTGTAATTTCAATTCCAGGGTTTGTTGTTGTTGTTGTTGTTGTTGTACTTTTGAGGTGTGTGTTTGTGTCTGAGTCGCTGTGTTGTTGGCTTTAACGTAAAGTGCAAACCGTGAAGTGAAATTGGATCTCACATTACATGGCTCAGGTTGCGATTGTGTTGCAGCAATGTTAAGACGATCCTTGGTGCAGATTTTGTGTGCATGGAAGTGTGGTCTGTGTGTAAGGGGGGGGGAGCGGGGAGTTGTACAGCATTGACACTGTTCCTTTGGCGATTTCTTTGAAGACCCCCTAATAAAGTTAATATAATAATGTGTGCCTGTTTTTTTTGTTGTTGTTTTTTTGCTTAAAGATAGACATGTCTATCTTTAACGAAAAACAAATATATTTTTTTTTCAGGCTAGCTAAGGCAACCGATCCCAAACTAGAAGCTAATTGAGGAAGGGGCAGCTGGGGGAAGAGATTTCTTGGATGAGGAGAGAAATGTTCTCAAAGAGGGAGGTGGGGGAAACACCAAGAAATTCCAGCTGTCTTTTGAAGGGGGAAAAAAAATCAACTTTGGGTTGTAAGCTCTCAAATTGTTTCCCATTTTTTTGGGGTGGGTGGTGGGAGGTAGATAGCCTGTTTTCTTTTGAGTAATGGAGGATCCTCACCAGTGGTGAAATTCAATTTTTTTTACTACCGGTTCTGTGGGCGTGGTGTGGCTTGAAGGGCGTGGCTTGGTGGGCTTAGCAGGGGAAGGATACTGCAAAATTCCCATTCCCTCCCCACCCCAGGAGGAAGATGCTGCAAAATCCCCATTCCCTCCCCACTCCAGGGGAAGGATACTGCAAAATCTCCATTCCCTCCCCACTCCAGGGAAAGGATACTGCAAAATCTCCATTCCCTCCCCACTCCAGGGGAAGGATACTGCAAAATCTCCATTCCCTCCCCACTCCGGGGGAAGGATACTGCAAAATCCCCATTCCCTCCCCACTCCAGGGGAAGGATACTGTAAATTCCGTTCCCTCCCCACTCCAGGGGAAGGATACCGCAAATCCCCATTCCCTCCCTACTCCAGGGAAAGGACACTGCAAAATACCCATTCCCACCCCACTCCAGGGGAAGGATACTGCAAAATCCCCATTCCCTCCCCACTCCAGGGGAAGGATACTGCAAAATCTCCATTCTCTCCCTACTCCAGGGGAAGGATACTGCAAAATCTCCATTCTCTCCCTACTCCAGGGGAAGGATACTGCAAAATCCCCATTCCCTCCCCACTCCAGGGGAAGGATACTGTAAATTCTCCGTTCCCTCCCCACTCCAGGGGAAGGATACTGCAAATCCCCATTCCCTCCCTACTCCAGGGAAAGGACACTGCAAAATACCCATTCCCACCCCACTCCAGGGGAAGGATACTGCAAAATCTCCATTCCCTCCCCACACCAGGGGAAGGATACTGCAAATCCCCATTCCCTCCCTACTCCAGGGGAAGGATACTGCAAAATCTCCATTCTCTCCCCGCTCCAGGGGAAGGATACTGCAAACTCTCCATTCCCTCTCCACTCCAGGGGAAGGATACTGCAAAATCTCCATTCTCTCCCTACTCCAGGGGAAGGATACTGCAAATCCCCATTCCCTCCCTACTCCAGGGGAAGGATACTGCAAAATCTCCACTCCCACCCCACTCTGGGACCAGTTGAGTATCCTTCCCCTAGGGTGGGGAGGGAATGGGGATTTTGCAGTATCCTTCCCCCGAGGTATCCTTCCCCAGCCACGTCCCCACAGAACTGGTAGTAAAAAAATTTGAATTTCACCACTGATGAAGGCCCTTGGAATGGGGTGGGAGTAGGGACGGATTGCCAGAGGGGAAAAAAATTGCAGACTACAGGAACCATTTGCACCACTAAGGTGACTGTGAGGACGCAGACAAAACCTTCAAGTGGCCTCAACGGCCCTCTAAAAAGGATGCAAATGACCAGCGGTCTGCAAGGAGGATCCATCCTTCCCCTTCCCCGCCATCCAGTCAGAGCCGAAGAAACTTCTCAGATGAGATGCGAAACGCCTTCTCAAAAGAAAGTTATTCTCTCCACCTTAAAACGTTCCTCCCTTCATAGCTGCTAAAACAAGAAGGCCTGTCCGTGTTTTTCCCTTGCTCTTTCTCGTTAGCTCTCTCCCGGCGAGGGCTGTTGGCTGGCATTTCGGAAGACTATCTATCCCCCAGCTATGGCCTGCCGAGGGAATGAAAAAGTCAAACAGGTGTCCTTTCCACCCATTAACAGACTCTCTAGGGCAGCGATGGTGAACCCATAATGCGCATGACCAGAGCTCCCCCCCCCCCGTTTTTGGCGTGCTTTTTTCACCCCCTCCCCAGGCTCTAGAGGCTTTATAGGAGCCTGGGGAGGGTGAAAACAGCCTCCCCTGTCCCTCCCCCCCGTAGGCTTTAGGAGCTTCCCTCTGTGAGCTGCGCGATCGTCGGAGGCTTGTTCCCCGCTTTTTAAAGCATTGATTCCCTGCCGTTTCGGGCAAATCGGCAGGGAACAATTGTTTTAAAAATCAAAAGAAATAGCTTCCAACGATCGCCCAGCCCAGCTGTGAGCTCCTTCGCCCGAACCAGCAGGGGGGGAAAATGCTTTAAAAAGCTTTAAAAAGGCAGGAGGAAGTTATTCAGAAAATAATGGTATGTGCCGAAATGAGCAAATTGACATTTGAAATTGGGAGAACAAGAAGATAAAACAATTTTATAAGATAATGGGATTTATTTTATCAACGGTTAGACAAAAAAGTACGGAAACGAAATATACTAGAGAATTTTACAATACAAGGATAATGGAATGAAAAAGCTTTAAAAAAAAGCTGAAAGTGGGGGAAAAAGTTGGCCACGCCCACCCAGTCACATGACCACCGCCACCAAGCCACGCCCACAGAACTGGTGGCGGGAAACATTAGATTTCACCACTGCCACTGGCTTTCTGCGCATGTGCCCAGCCTCAAAAATGTGCCTAAAAAGGATGTTTTAGAGGTGGGCCCACTTCAAATTTTCACTACCGATTTGGGTGAACCGACCCTAACCGGCTGAATACGACCTCTGCTCCGCCCCTTTCCACCTGTGCCAGTCCTCCGACCAGCTCTATGCAGCTAGATTGTGTTTAGGATAAGCTGGAAATTGCATCCCTCCATTTCTCTGGCAGGTTTTGTGGTTTCTTCAGGCTGTTGTAAGGAAGACATTGTGGTATAAGGTTTTATTTTTTCCCTTTCATACGCATTCCCAAATAATACATTCTTGTGAATGCTATTCACACTTACCTATTAAGTATTGGCCTTTATCGCAATCTTCTTACAAGTATAGAAAACCCAGTGGGGGGGGCACTTTCTTGCCACCCCGTTATCTCCATCTTGTTTCGCGACAACCTTGCTCCTTCCGTCTTCTCAACCTTCCTTCCAGTGGTGGGTTCTGGCCGGTACGTCCTGGTACGGGAGTACCGGTGCGTGCTGGGAGCAGCAGGCACCATTCCGCTACAGTGCTTCGGAGGGCCCACTTATCCGCCAGCCTTCCTTACCTGTAACCGAGGTGGCGCAGTGGTTAGGGTGCAGTACTGCAGGCCACTTCAGCTGACTGTTAGCTGCAGTTCGGCAGTTCAAATCTCACCGGCTCCTGGTTGACTCAGCCTTCCATCCTTCCGAGGTGGGTAAAATGAGGACCCAGACTGTAGGGACGATATGCTGACTCTGTAAACCGCTTAGAGAGGGTTGAAAGCCCTATGAAGCGGTATATAAGTCTAACTGCTATTGCTATTGCTATTTGACCCCACCACACCACTCGCGCATGTGCACGCAGCATACGGTATCTGAGTGATGCTCCGCCGAGCAGCTAGAGCGTCGCAGGGTGGTGGGTGCGCATGCGGCCGTCACAGCGTACCGGTTGCGAGAGGATCCGGAACCCACCACTGCTCCCTTCTCTGCCTTCTCCTTTCCACCTCTCCTTCCTCTTTTCTTCTTCTCTTCCCTTTCCCCCACTTCTCCTGGGGAAAAGAACGAAACTGGACTGTAGTGGTTTTGTTGAAAAATGCTCCAGGGGATTTATATATTTTTGTTTGGGTGGGCACGATGTCAGTTGAAGGAACCAAAGGAGGTAGCGGGGGGGGGGGGGAATTATCTGGTGAAATTTCTACCCCAGCAGGATCTTTCTGATCACCACTACTCACAAGTTCTTCCTTCCAAGAGGATGTCAACTATCCTCAAGAGAGGCGAAAGTGTTAAATTCATCAGCCAAAGTGGAGAGGGCTGAGGGCATTTATACAAAGGTAAAGGTTTCCCTTGCTCATATATGCTAGGCGTTCCCAACTCCAGGGAGCGGTGCTTGTCTCCGTTCAAAAGCCGAAGAGCCAGCGCTGTCCGAAGACGTCTCCATGGTCATGTGGCTGGCATGACTCAACTCCCGAAGACACACAAAACGCTGTTTCCCTTCCCACCAAAGATGGTCCCTATTTTTCTACTTGCATTTTTCCGTGCTTTCGAACTGCTAGGTTGGCAGAAGCTGGGGACAAGTCACGGGAGCTCCCTCCGTTACGGGGCGCTAGGGATTCGAACCGCCGGACTGCCGACTTTTCTGATCGACAAGCTCAGCGTCTTAGCCGCTGAGCCACCGTGTCCCTTCTTTATACATTTATACGAAACCTCCTGCTAAATTTCTGGGTTGCGTTTCACATCATCCCAAGCCAAAGACTCATCAATTCCGCATGGAATCTTACGGACTGGAGTCACGGAAGGTCAACAATTTCCAGGAAAGTCAGAAATGGATTTGGACAGTGCCAGGAAGACCAGGAAGGTTTATTTCAGACGGCTTAGTAGTGGGTGGCTTTTGAAACTCCCCTCCCCTCCCCCCTCCCCCCTTTGCCTGGGTTTCATCCAGGGAGGAAGAATTGCCACTTATCCACTAACAAAGTTTTATTTCACCTGCCTGCCATTTCCTGTTGGGAGCAAGGCAGCAGCTGTGCATACAGAAGAATGACCTGCTAAGATCTCCATTAAAATACCTCCATCTCCTTCCTCCGAACAGAACAGAATAACAGAGTTGGAAGGGACCTTGGAGGTCTTCTAGTCCAACCCTCTGCTTAGGCAGGAATCCCTGCACCACTTCAGACAAAGCTAACTTCTTGAAAACCTCACCTTATGAAGTGAGTTTGACAGGTACAGTAGAAACATTTCCCTACATGTATAGTCTAAGATTACATTTTTGCATGACAGATAATCCTTGAGTTACAATCATTTGTTTAATGACTCTTGACAACGGGCTCATATTTATCCCGGTTTTTGACAAGGAAGGTCAACGGGGGAAGCGAGATTCACTTAACAAACACCTTACTAAGTTAACAGCCGCAGGAGTTCACTTTAACAACCGTGGCAAGAGAGGTGGTAAAATGGGGCAAAATTCCCTTAACAGCTGTCTCGCTCAGCCATGGAATTTTTGGGCTCGGATTTTTGGTTGTAAGTCGAGGATTAGGAGGCAGGAAGGAGAAAAAGGAGCTTTTGAAAATGCCAACAGTGGGCATCTCGTGAAGATTTCAATAGTTAGGTATTTTCCTTCACTTGTGCAAGTATATTTTCTACTCTCCTAATGAATGTTGGAAAATCAGGGGGACAGAGAGCAGGAGTGGAAAAGACATTGAAAGCAACAGGCGAAGTTGAAGTGCTGGTTTAGTTTAGAGGCCGCAAGAATGAGAAACAGAAAAGGGGAAAATCTCTTATCCATTTAATTTCCGGCTCAGGTTGCCAGTGTAGGGAAAATTAAACAACTATGTACACAATCATTATAAACATCACAGCAAAATAACACCTCTGGGCACTGTGGGAATATCTCTGCCGAACAAAACTCCGCATTGGCGACAGGAAGGGCATCTGGCCATTAAATGCTCTGCTAGCTCCATTCAGATGCCCCGACTCAGGGGTGGGTTCCTGCCAGTTCTAAGCTCTTCTATAGAAGAGGTTCCACAAATCTACAGTGCCGCTTAGAACTGGTTCCAGCTCCCTCCCCCCCGCCCGTCCACACATCATCAAGATGAAGAGCGAGAGGAGGAATTCTGGGAGTTGAAGTCCACAAGTCTTAAAGCTGTCAAGTTTGAACACCCCTGGGATTTTTTTTTCTAAAGGGTTAGGGGTGCAAGGGTCTTGTAACTTGACAGCTTTAAGACTTCTGTGCTTCAAATGCCAGAGTTTCTGAGCCAACATTTTGGTTGCTAAGCAAGAGCATTCTTAAGTGAGTTTCACCACATTTTACAAGTTGGCCACCCAGTCACATGGCTGGCAAGCCACTCCCACAAAGCAGGCCACTCCTACAGAAGAGGTTCTAAAAAAATTTGAAACCCACCACTGCCCTGACTCCACCCCCGCAAGAGATTATGGTGGATGGGTGGACATTAAATGATGATGATGATCACAGCAAAATAATATATGTGTTTTGAGCATTCAAAAGGGCAGTGTTTGTTAATGCTTTTTTGAAAATGTTTGTTTACTGGAACTATTTATAACAAACAGATTATAGCAGACACTTTATATACATAAAGTTTTTTTTTCTTTTGTCAAAGCAGCTGGTGTGGCCAAATATGGGAGGGAGCACACTGCTTCCCTTCCGCTGTTCAGCCCCACTTATACAACAAACCATTTTTGTGTTACAATTTTGCTGATAAATAAATGAAAGGAGACTAGTATAGATCTATTTCAAGCTATTTAGCTCTCATCGGCTAGCCATACCCTTGCTGGGGTATGGCTAGCTGATGTATCCGGGTATTCGAACTTGGGCTGTTTTTTCATATTAGGCAGTTGTATTAACCTCTAAGCCACAAGCTCTCCTCCCTTATCAGCTGAGCCAGGGGAATGATTAAGTGGTTTTTTGTTTTTTTTGTCAAAGCACCTGGTGTTCCCAAATATGGGAGGGAGCGAGCATATTGCTTCCCTTTTTAAAAAAATTTATCACCAAAAATGTAACATGTATGTATGTATGTATGTGCCCCAAAGACTGAATTGAATAACATTTCCTTCTAAACCGTCGGTGATTTTGTGCTTTTTTGTGTGTTTGCAATCAACCTGTTGGGTAGGAATTGACACAACTTTCTAAATTACACAGAAAGACTCCCTGGATAGCTTTATCATACTTTCAGCACCTGCAGAGTCATTTCTTAATGCTCACCAGCAAAGATTTATGGGCTTTGATGTACAAGCGGTTTCTAGAACATTTTCCCACTGAACACACCCTCCTCCTGCCAACTTCCCAAAATCAGTTCATCTACTTTTGTAAAAAGCCAGGTTGCCAACCCATCAAAAGCCACCTCACTACCCTAGTATGGGAAGAGCAAAATTCTCACAAATTAAAAAGAGCTTTCCATTACAGCACAGGGAGTCCTCAACATACGATCACAACTGTCGTCCGTGAAAGTCCTCTCTAACTTCTTTTGATAACCTTCTTCAAGTATCGGCTCTTGTGCCTGCTGAGCAATTCATTTTATGTAAGTTTAAGATAAATTTCCAGCTTGAAGAGAAAGAAAGAAAGAAAGAAAGAAAGAAAGAAAGAAAGAAAGAAACAAGAAAAAAGAAAGAAAGAAGAAAAAAGAAAGAAGTAAAAAGAAAGAAAGAAAAAAGAAGGAAGAAAAGAGAAGAAAAGAGAAGAAAAGAGAAAAAGAAGAAACAAACAAAAAGACAAGACTGAAGGAGAGACAAAGGAAGGAAGGAAAAAAAGAAAAAGAAAGAAAAAAAAGAAAAAGAAAGAAGAAAGAAAGAAGAAAAAAGAAAGAAAGAAAAAAGAAGGAAGAAGAGAAGAAAAGAGAAAAAAGAAGAAACAAAGAAAAAAGATAAAGATCAAGGGAGAGGAAGGAAGGTAGGAATAAAAAGATGGAGAAAGAAGGAAGGAAAGAAAGAAAAGATGGGGAAGGAAAGAAGGAAGGAAGAGAATGATAAAGAAGGAAGGAAAGAAAGAAGAAAAGACAAGACAAGAGAAAAAAGAAGAAAGAAACACAAAGAAAAGACTGAAGGGGAGATGAAGGAAGGAAGGAAGGAAGGAAGGAAGGAAGGGTGGATTGATTTGAGGCACAGGCTAGGTAGATCCCAACAGGTAGATGGTAACTAAAACTGGTTTTTTAGGGAAGGTTTCCTCTCCTTTCTTTCTCACCTCGTTCCCTGCCAGTAAAGTTTGGGCCACAAACTTTGCTTTCTTGCTTTGCTGGAAGCGATGGGGAAAGGCCTTCCTTCAGGGACCGAATGGGATGGGCTCGGCATCTCCTTAAGAGCCCTGGTGACTTTCCGTGACCACCTGCCTCCTGAAGCACCGGATGGCCGAGAGGGTACCAAAATTAGCCAGCATCACTGGGGGGGAGAAGAGAAAAAGAAAAAGCAACATGTGTCCAGATGAATGGATGCGATCAAGACATTTAAACTTTTTCCCTTAGGAAAAGCACCAAGTCAGGGTGAAGCATTTTTTTGCACAGTGCCTTTCCCTCTTTCCAATATTCCAGCCTTTTCTGCAATTGGCACAAGGTTCATCCTTTTACATATTAAATCCTGCAATGGTTTTCTCCTGCTTTTCACTATGTTTTTAGCTAAAGGAGGGGAGAAGAAAAGTGGAAAAGTTTCCACTTTTTTTTTTTAAAAAAAAAACCCTCTAGCACGGCTACATCCCAGTCATGAGGACTAGGAGGTTTTTGTTTGTTTTTGTTTTTAAAAACAAAAACAAAAGGAAAAGGGAAGTGAATTCTGTTTAAAACAATCTGTCCAGCAGAATTGGGAATCTGTTGGATTTTTGAAACAGGGGAGGGGAGAGGAACGGAGGGGCGAAGAGGGGAGGGGAGGGAAGATAAAAAGAAGAAGGAAAGGAAAGGGGGAAGGAAGGAGGGAAGGAAGGAAATAGAGGGAGGATGGTAGAGGGAAAGGGAAAGGAAGGAAAAGAAAGGAAAGGGTCAGATAAGATAAGAGAGAAAGAAAGATGGAGGGAAGGGAAGGAAGAGGGAAGAAAGGAAAGGAAAGAAACTGGGAAAGGAAAGGATCAGATAAGAGAGGGGGAAAGTGGGATGGAGGGAAGGAAAAGAAAGGAAGAGGGAAAGGAAAGGAAAGGGAAAGAAAGGAAGAGGGAAAGGAAGGGAAAAGAAATGAAAAAAGGAAAGCAAAGGAAGAGGGAAGGGAAAAGAAAGGAAAAAAGGGAAAGAAGGGAAAGGAAAGGAAGAGGGAAGGAAAGGAAAGGAAGAGGGAGGGGAAGGAAAGGGAAGGAAAGGAAGAGGGAAGGAAAGGAAGAAGGAAGGGAAGGGAAAAGAGGGAAAAAGGAAAGGAAAGAAAGAGGGAAAGGAAGTGAAGTGAAAGGAAAGGAAGGGAAAGGGAAGGAAAAAAAGGAAAGGAAGAGGGAAGGAAAGAAGGGAAGGGAAGGGAAGGAAGAGGGAAAGGAAGGAAAAAGAAAGGAAAAAAGGAAAGAAAGAGGGAAAGGAAGTGAAGTGAAAGGAAAGGAAGGGAAAGGGAAGGAAAAAAAGGAAAGGAAGAGGGAAGGAAAGAAGGGAAGGGAAGGGAAGGAAGGGAAAGGAAAGGAAGGGGGAAAGGAAGGGAAGGAAAGGCCATTTTCTCCTTATATGAATTGCCTCTCTCAATTTGCCTCTTTTGCAAAAAGTAATAAGGAATGGGAGAAAGGGGGGGAGGGCAGGCCTAGGGCTCCTTCTCTTATATTTTTTAAAAAAATAAACTTTCTTTTAAGATATAAAGGGAGAAACAGCGCTCTCTCTCTCTCTCTCTCTCTCTCCCTCTCTCTCTCTCTCCCTCTCTCTTTCTCTCTCTCCCTCTCTCTTTCTCTCTCTCTCTCTCTCTCTCTCCTGTTGTGAAACCCGCAAAAGATTGCTTTGAAAAAAAGAAAAAACGGAATCAAGAAAAGAGAAGGCGCTTAGAGAGGGAACGAAAACGGGGTGAGAAAATAAAATTAAAAAAGCATTCTTCTTCTATTCCTCCTCCTGCCTCGTTTCAGACGGGAACCAGTCGGCCAGCATTCCTGGGTTATCTTTTTAGCTTCGGCCCATCCACCCCCCCCCCGCACCTCCCCAAATCTCATTTCTCCCCACGCACAGGAGCCCCCGGGAAGCATTACCAATCTTCCAAGCATCTGGAGCGTGGAGGTCGGAGGTTTTCACAGCCCAAGACGCCAACGCCACAAATCCCAGGCATAGATCTCTGGGCGCGAGGACCAGCTGAAGAGGCCTCTCTGAATTTAAAAAGCAAAAACAACAACAACAAGAAAGTAGGAATCACTTGGAATCAGTGGTACTCAGAGGACATCTAGTCTGACCCCCCCCTTAGCACAGGATCGGGGCATCCAAAAGTGTGGTCTTAAATGGGGGCAGTAGGACAGGGATGGTAGGCACCAATGGTGGGTCTCGATTTATTTTACTACGGGTTCCCTTGCCCGACACTTCTGCGCATGCGCAGAAGCGGGTGGGTGAATGGAGCCTCCTGTCACCGCTACGACCGGTTCGCCCAATCCGGGGCAAATCGGCAGCAACTCACCATTGGTAGGCATGCTGGTGTGCTTATGGACGCCCCCTTACAGCCCTCTTAGGAATGGGTGAGGTCAAGGAATAGACAGTCCTAAGTTAAAATTATGGGGGTTTGAGGATGTAACAACAGAGTCAGGTAGAGCATTCCAGGCATTGGCCACTCTGTTGCTGAAGTCGTATTTTCTGCAAGTCACTTAAGTGAATTGCAGAAAATACGACTTCGGCGACAGAGTGGAGGTTAAACTAATGAAATCCAATGGTGAAAAGAGTCAGGTTCTACATTTAGGCAAGGAAAACGAAATGCACAGGTAGAGTATAGGTGGTTCCTGGCTCAATACTTGTAATTGTGAGAAGGGATCTTGGAGTCCTAGTGGACAACCATTTAAATAGGAGCCAGCCGTGTGCAGCAGCTGCCAAAAAAGCCAACACAGTTCTAGGCTGCATCAACAGAGGGATAGAATCAAGATCACGTGAAGGGTTGATACCACTTTACAAGGCCTTGGGAAGGCCACACTTGGAATACAGCATTCAATTTTGGTCGCCATGATGCTGAAAAGATGTGGAGACTCTGGAAAGAGTGCAGAGAAGAGCAACAAAGAGGATTAGGGGACTGGAGGCTAAAACATGTGAAGAACGGTTGCAGGAACTGGGTATGGCTAGTTTGAGGAAAAGAAGGACCAGGGGAGACATGATAGCAGTCTTCCGATATCTCAGGGGCTGCCCCAAAGAAGAAGGAGTCAAACTATTCTCCAAAGCACCTCAGGGCAGGAGAAGAAGCAATGGGTGGAAACTAATCAAGGAGAGAAGCAACTAAGAACTGAGGAGAAATTTCCCATCAGTGAGAACTATTAATCAGTGGAACAGAAATTGCCTCCAGAAGTTGTGAATGCCCCAACACTGGAAGTCTTTAAGAAGATGTTGGATAGCCATTTGTCTGAAACGGTATAGGGTTTCCTGCCTGGGCAGGGGGTTGGACTAGAAGACCTCCAAGGTCCCTTCCATCTCTGCTATTCTGCAGATTATTCTGTAAGTGTCACCTTTCTCACTGCTTCTGTAACTTCGAACAGCCGTTAACAAATCGTCATTATGTTGTGGCGCTGCCTGTGTTAAAAATCCCACTCAACAATCACAAGAAGCGGCAAAGGAAGCCGTTTTGCTTCTCCAACCCCCCCCCCCCGCCGCCCCCAATTTTTTTCTCAGTCTAGCCCGTCATCTGGTAATTTTCCAACCAAGCCCGGACTCTGCTTAACATCTTAAAGTCTGCTCAAACTGGTCATCTCTTCTCTTTTTTTTTCTCTCACAGGGAAATCTTTCCAGGGAAACGAGATGAGTGGCAGATTTGATCCATAAATCCATAAATCTGCAGGTCAGGAGAGATCAGGAATGATGAACCTTTTTGGTGCCCAAACCAGAAAGCGCATGTGCGCGCAGAGATGGCTCTGTGTTCACTCTGTCACTCATGTCATAGTTTCGCTATCATGCGGATAGATGGTTGCCCCAAAGAAGTTTGGTTTCTAGACTAGGTAACAAATACACAAGAACACAAGAACAGCGGCAGGAAAACAATCCAAAATTTGGAGTGCATCCCACATTCAGCTATTGAATTTGTACAAAGTGGGTGTACATTTTTCTTTTTTTTTTGTACAGGGACGCCGGTGGCTCAGTGGCCAAGACGCTGAGCTTGTCGATCAGAAAAGGTTGGCAGTTCGGCGGTTCGAATCCCCAGCACCGTGTAATGGAGGGAGCTCCCGGGACTTGTCCCAGCTTCTGCCAATATAGCAGTTCGAAAGCACGTTAAAAAAATGTGAGTGGAAAAATAGGAACCACCTTTGGTGGGAAGGGAACAACGTTTGATGTTCCCTTCGGGAGTTGAGTCATGCCGGCCCCATGACCACGGAGACGTCTTCGGACAGCGCTGGCTCTTCGGCTTTGAAACGGAGACGAGCACCACCCCCTAGAGTCGGGAACGACTAGCACATATGTACAAGGTGGCGCAGTGGTTAAATGCAGCACTGCAGGCTACTTCAGCTGACTGCAGTTTGGCTGTTCAAATCTCACCGGCTCAGGGTTGACTCAGCCTTCCATCCTTCCGAGGTGGGTAAAATGAGGACCCGGATTGTTGTGTTGAGTCAATATGCTGACTCTGTAAACCGCTTAGAGAGGGCTGAAAGCCCTAAGAAGTGGTATATAAGTCTAACTGCTATTGCTACAAGTGAAACCTTTACCTTTACAATGTTTGTGGAACAGGGCTTTGGGGCTTATTATGTCTGCTGGGGAAATTGTGAGAACTGTTTTTCTTCCAGTTATCCTAATGATAAAAAGACCGTATTGTTGACATCATAAGAAAACACAACCCACGTTGAGAACTGAAGATCACAGCCAGCCAAATAAAAAGCTTCTTTTCTCAAAGAATCTTAATCTCCCCTTGGCTGAACTGTGGTTGATAAACCACCATCGTAGGTGGGTTTTTTCTTTTAAACATTCAAAGGTCATTCTTGGCTTAAGTTCCAGAGAGAGAGGCGCGCCTTTCATCTGTGGAGTTTGTTTGCGTCTCTCAAGTGTCCCTGAAGTACACATCTTCCTTTTGGTGTCCCAGATCTCTTTGCTGTCCAAGGTCAGAAGCCCAATTTAGAGTTGGACATAACTCAAAAGGGAGAGATTCTCTCTGAGTCAACACACCCCTTGGCCGAATCTGCAAAGAGATTTCAGCCTTCGATGGGCGAAAAACAAGAGATTGCCAGAGCTGTTCATATTCAGCCCGCAAGAAACGCACTCCTCCTTAATGGGTTAGGAGGCAGAAAAGCCATTCGGATGCCTGCTGTCTTTTCGGCAACTGCCCTGCCTCGCTCACAGATTTTAATCTTCGCCATGTTTTCCCTGCAAGGAACACTCCTGCACTTTCCCACGGCTTCTTTGGCCGGGACCAAAAAGATATCAACATTTTGATAAAACGTACGCTAGGGCAATCTTAAGAGTGTTGTTCAACTGTCTGGAATCCCCGCCGTATATTTGACATGAGTACAATCAAGCAGATTCAGAAGTATTTCACGGGAAAAGTCTTGCGCTCTTCTGTGCACAATAGAATTCCTTATGCTAAAGGTAAATGTTCCCCTCGCACATATGTGCTAGTAGTCCCCGACTCTAGGGGGCGGTGCTCATCTCTGTTTCAAAGCCAAAGAGTCAGTGCTGTCCGAAGACGTCTCCGTGGTCATGTGGCCGGCATGACTCAACTCCCGAAGGCTATTAGATGGTTATCCAATCTCTTCTTAAACACTTCCAGTGTTGGAGCATTCACAACTTCTGGAGGCGAGTTGTTCCACTGGCTAATTGTTCTCACTGTCAGGAAATTTCTCCCTAGTTCTGGGTTGCTTCTCTCCTTGATTAGTTTCCATCCATTGCTTCTTGTTCTACACTCAGGTGCTTTGGAGAATAGCTTGACTCCCTCTTCTTTGGGGCAGCCCCTGAGATATTGGAAGACTGCTATCATGTCTCCCCTAGTCCTTCTTTTCATTAAACCTGCCATACCCAGTTCCTGCAACCGTTCTTCCTATGCTTTAGCCTCCAGTCCCCTAATCCTCTTTGTTGCTCTTCTCTGCACTCTTTCTAGAGTCTCCACATCTTTTTTACATCGTGGAGACCAAAACTGGATGCTGGATTCCAGGTGTGGCCTTACCAAGGCATTATAAAGTGATATCAACACTTTTTTTTTTATTAGATATTTATAGGCCGCCCTTTTCCCTGAGGGGACTCAGGGCGGCTTACAATCAAAAAGGAAAGGGAGTGTAGGACAATACAAAAAGAAATGTGCACAAAAGTAAATTAAACAATAAAACTCAACATTCACTCAGCATTCGGGAGGGGCAAAAATAAACTTATCCCCAGGCCTGACGGGCTAGCCAGTTCTTGAGGGCTGTGCGGAAGGCCTGGACGGTGGTGAGGGTACGAATCTCCACGGGGAGATTGTTCCATAGTGTCGGAGCCGCAACTGAGAAGGCTCTCCTCCGAGTAGTCGCCAGTCGGCACTGACTGGCGGATGGAATACGGAGGAGGCCCACTCTATGCAATCTGATGGGACGCAGGGAGGTAATTGGCAGAAGGCGGTCTCTCAAATAGCCAGATCCACTACCATGGAGCGCTTTATAGGTGGTGAGTAGGACCTTGAAGTGCACCCGGAGATCGACAGGTAGCCAGTGCAGCTCACGGAGGATCGGTGTTATGTGGGCGAACCGTGGTGCGCCCACGATCGCTCGCGCGGCCGCATTCTGGACTAGCTGAAGTCTCCGGATGCTCTTCAAGGGCAGCCCCATGTAGAGCACATTACAGTATTCCAGCCTGGAGATCACAAGGGCTCGAGTGACTGTTGTGAGGGCCTCCCGATTCAGGTAGGGCCGCAACTGGCGCACCAGGCGAACCTGGGCAAATGCCCCCCTGGTCACAGCTGAGAGATGGTGGTCAAAAGTTAGCTGTGGGTCCAGGAGGACTCCCAAGTTGCGGGCCCTTTCTGAGGGGTTTAAATTTTGTCCCCCCATCCTGAGTGATGGTATGGTGGTCAAATTTTTGGGAGGGAAACACAACAGCCACTCGGTCTTGTCTGGGTTGAGTATCAGCTTGTTTGCTCTCATCCAGTCTTTAACGGCTTCTAGACCCCGGTTCATCACGTCCACCGCTTCATTGAGTTGGCACGGGGCGGACAGATACAACTGTGTATCGTCCGCATATTGGTGGTATTTTATCCCGTGCCTTCGGATGATCTCGCCCAGCGGTTTCATGTAAATGTTAAATAGTAACATTTCACATGATCTTGATTCTATCCCTCTGTTTATGCAGCCTAGAACTGTGTTGGCTTTTTTGGCAGCTGCTGCACACGGCTGGCTCCTATTTAAATGGTTGTCCACTAGGACTCCAAGATCCCTCTCACAGTTACTACTATTGAGCCAGGTACCACCTATTCTGTACCTGTGCATTTTGTTTTTTCTTGCCTAAAATAAGTCCCTTAAGAGAGAGATTCCACAGATTTCCCAAGCCTGATTTAGCCATGAAACTTAGGAATGTTATTAGTAGAGAATGCAGGTGGAACCAGAAGCTGAGTTAAGGATGGGAAAAAATGAATATACCTGGTTTAAAGACAGCTACCCCAAGGTTTTCTGCTCTTGGCGATGTTCCGTCCAGAAGTGTCGGAGATACGAGCATCACTCTCCCTTGAGATCCTCTCCGCTTTGGCCGTGATCTGAGAAAGCGCACTGGCCTACCTACAAGGGATGTTACTGCTCTCAGGACCTTCCGTAACTCGGAAGTTGGCACGGCCATAATGTTCAGACTCCGGCTGCCCTTGTCTTGTGGTTGTTGCGCAAAGAAGTGCTCGCACACTTCTGGGAATCCCATGGGATCGGAGCTCGTATTGGACGGCGGGTCTTCGAAATCCCTGGATGGAGCCAAACCATGGGCAGAGCTGAAAGATGTGTCTGAAGGACCAACTTGGCTCCACATCTCCTCTTCAATAATAGAGTCACCTACATCCTGGAAGAAATATTCGTACATTTCCGGACCTGCCGGTAGCTCTGATTGATGGCTGGTCTTCCCCGGTCTCCCCTCTTGTGATGGTGGTGGCCTCTCTACTTCGTGGAGGTCCTCGGAGAAGAAATGGTCGTACACCTCGGGCCAAGTCATGTCGGTTAAAGTTCCTTCTGAAGAGTCCTTTGGATTCAGATGGTAGGGAAGAAGACTCGGGTTTTCTTGAGTCCTAGTTAGGGCCTCTCCTTCAGGTGGGATGGCCATGGCAAGATGTGGACAAGGTTCTCCATTATTCTGCCTTTCCATCTTTCCTGACCATCCTCTGTGGTCAACCTCCGGTTCTGGAGACCCATCTTCTTCTAGGACCTCTGGGCATCCTTCCACCCCGTTGTCCTTGGCTTGGTCTCCCTCTTGAAAAGTATGAGGGCTTAATCTCCTGCTGTGCTCTGCTCCCTTCCCTGTTTCCAGGACATCCCCTCCTTCCTTTCCAGAAGTCCTTGCTCTACTCTTGACCAACAGTGGTGTCCCCTGGACCGAATGTCCTTGAGAAGAAGGAGAATGCTTTTCCTGGAATGAGGACATCCTCAAGGCAACCTGGAGGCACTCAACGTCCTTTTCTGGATTCTCAACTTCTCCAGAGGTTGGAGAAAGGAGAGAAGAATCACTCAGGGAGCTGGGATCCAGAGCTGCCTCGCGCAGGGAATTGGGAAATTCACGTTTTCCAGAATCAGCGGTGTTGCTCGTTGACCCTGGGAATTTGCAGGCTGCAGAAGTGGTCAGGGAAGTGTGGCCTTCTTGGGAGTACTTTAATTCCAAGCCATTTGCTGCTCCCTCTGGACTCTCCGTTGTCGCCGCGGGACTCGAACCGAGAGGGGAGCACACCAAAGATTTTCCTCCCGTCTCCGGCCTTGGATGTGGCTCCTGTGAATCCCTCTCTTGGGTGAGGCAGGCTTCCGCCTTAGTGTTGGGATCCATGGGCCAAGCTACTGTTCCTAAGCCTTCTTCTCCAGCGACGAAGAGAGGGACAGAGCCAGTGGTGCGTCCTGGCAGAGGAGGGTCCAAAGGGAGGCCGGAGAACGGACTTGGGAAGGGCTGGGAAGTCCGAAAAGCTTGTTGGCTTCTGCAGAGAAACCTACTGACGGAGCCTAAGTCGGTTTCTTCTTCGCTGCCAGAGAAAGCATCTTCTGCAAGCAGGTGCCCACTTGGGACGCCGACGGAGAGGCGGCTGGCTTTTGGGTGGGCTAAGGGCCCCTTTTTTCCTTCTGCCTCCCCTTCCTCGGGATCACTCAGGAGCTGTTCTTCAGCAGTAGCCAAGGCCGGAGGGACCAAGCGGCACTCTTCGGAGACGAAGTAAAATTCAGCCCAGTCTCGGTCGTTCAGCTGGATGCTGTATTCAAAATTTTCCATCTGGAAAGAGAAAAGTTTGGAGAAGTTTGAAGGAGGAGAAGAGGGAAGGGCAGGGTGGGGAGAGAGAGAGAGAGAGAGAAAGAGAGAGAGAGAGAAAGAGAGAGAGAGAGAGAAAGAGAGAGAGAGAGAAAGAGAGAGAGAGAGAAAGAGAGAGAGAGAGAGAGAGAGAGAGAGAGAGAGAGAGAGAGAGAGAGGGAGGCAAGTTTTGTGAAAACAGAAAAGAACTTTTTGGCAAAAAAAAAAAGGTTTCTTTTTTAAAAAAAGAAAATGAATAAGAAGTGGAATCTTTGAGAGGCCAAAAGAAAATGGTTAGAGGTTCTTTAATTCCTTCCTTCCTTCTTCCCTCCCTCCCTCCCTACTTCCTTCCTTCCCAGAACCAGTAGTAAAAAATACTTTTAAAAGTTTAAAAATATATATATATTTACTTTTTAAACTATTTTTTACTACCCGTAGTAAAAAATACTTTAAAAAGTTTAAAAAAAATACTAAAAAACAGTAGTAAAAATGCTACTGGTTCACAGAACCAGTAGTAAAAAATACTTTAAAAAGTTTAAAAATATATATTTTTTTACTTTTTAAACTATTTTTTACTACCCAGTAGTAAAAAATACTTTAAAAAGTAAAAAAATACTAAAAAAACCAGTAGTAAAAAGTTTAAAAATATTTTTTTTTAACTTTTTAAACTATTTTTTACTACCTAGTAAAAAATACTTAAAAAAATAAAAAGAAACATACTAAAAAAAACAGTAGTAAAAATGCTACTGGTTCACAGAATCAGTAGTAAAAAATACTTTAAAAAGTAAAAAAAAAAATACTAAAAAAACCCAGTAGTAAACAATGTTAAAAAAAACTTTTAAAAAAGTTACACAGCTGAGCTTCGGAACATTTTTTAAAAAAACTTTTGAAGCATTTTTTTTAACTACAGGTTCTCTGGAACAATGAAACAGTGAGAACAATCAACCAGTGGAACAAAAGTTATGGATGCTGTTGTTGTTGTTGTTGTTTATTATACTTGTATGCTCCATCATGGGATGATGGGAGGCTTTTAAGAGGAGACTGGACTGCCATTGGTCTAGAATAGTTTAAGGGTTCAAGCAGGGGCTGGACTAGAAGACCTCCAAGGTCCCTTCCGACTCTCTTATTCTGTTCTGACATCCCAGGCTGGCCCTGGATTCAAAAGTCCTTGCGGGTGTCCCTATCCACCAGGGCTGTTTTAACGCCATTGTTTCTATCTACCTCCCCACAGCAAATAATAAGTGGGGGAAAGCTATGGCCAAGCCCAGAGACGGAGCAATTCTGTCGATCTTACCTTGCAAACAGCTTATGCTGGCGATGGGGCCATGCTGGGAAATGCCCGTGAAGCCTCTCCCGAGGAGGCATGGTGTGGTGCCCGGTGCCCTTCAGACTGGGGACAGGGGCAAGCGGGCTGCCCGGAAGAGGCCAGCTTTGCAGGCCCAAAATAGTTCTCTCTCTCTCTCTCTTTTTCTCTCTCTCTGGCCAGTCACGTGAAACTCTGCAAAGGCGAAAGGCCGATCTAAAATAGCAGGCAAGATACTCACTGCAGCCTGGTCATGCCAATCCTCCCAGTTTACCAAGAAGACAGAACTAAATAGTCCCAAGCCGGCTATTTTGCTATCCGGAGGGGAAAACGGCATGAGGTTTTGCGGCAGAGGTGGCGGTTGATACATAACACGTGGGTCTGTCTGTCTGTCTGTCTGTCTGTGTGTTTCCCCCTTTTAAAACTGTTTCTGGAAACAGTGGGAACTCATCAAGGAGGGAAGCAATTTAGGAACTAAGGAGGAAATTCCTGACAGTGAGAACAATTAATCAGTGGAACACAAGTTGCCTCCAGAATTTGTGAATGCCCCAACACTGGAAGTCTTTAAGGAGATGTTGTATAGCCATTTGTCTGAAGTGGTGTAGGGTTTCCTGCCTAAGCAGGGGGTTGGACTAGAAGACCTCGAAGGTCCCTTCCAACTCTGTTCTTCTATTCTATTCTGTTCTGTTCTAATTCTTATTCTATTATTTTCTATCCTATCCTATTCTTATTCCTATTCCAATTCCAATTCCATTCTATTCTATTTTTATTTCTAATTATAATTCCAACTCCAATTCCTATTCTATTCTAATTCTAATTCTATCCTATTCTATTTCTATTTCTAATTCCTATTCTATTCTAATTCCTATTCCATTCTAATTCTATCCTATTCCTACTCCATTCTATTTCTATTTCTAATTCAAATCTAATTCTAATTCCAATTCCTATTCTATTCTATTCTTATTCTTACTCTTATTCTAATTCTATCCTATTCCTATTCTATTTCTATTTCTATTTCTATTTCTATTTCTATTTCTATTTCTATTTCTATTTCTATTTCTATTTCTAATTCCAATTCTAATTCCAATTCTAATTCCTATTCTATTTCTAATTCTAATTCCAATTCTAATTCTAACTCTAATTCCTATTCTATTCTAATTCTATCCTATTCCTATTCCATTCTATTTCTATTTCTATTTCAAATCTAATTCTAATTCCTATTCTATTCTATTCTAATTCTATTCCTATTCCTATTCTATTCTATTCTATTCCTATTCCTCATTCTCTTCTCTTCTCTTCCCTATTCTATTCTTCTTATGGAAAGCTGGGCCAGAAAAGATGAGTCAGACAACCCGCAAATCTGGGACACCAGACAGACCAGAGACATATCTCCCAGCCCAGCTGATGCAGACTTTAAAAGCGGAAACAGCTATGAATTCGGTTACAGTAAAAGCCACAAGGCTGCGTATCACAGAGGATTTCAACACAAGTGGGTCAGAGACATATATTTATTTTTTCAGTTCGTCTGAGATTCTGGGGCTGACCTGGTCTATTGATTTGAGAGATGATTTATGCCTTGTGGAAACGGACTGCCTGGAAAGAAAACAAAATAAACCAAATACGGAGATTTGTTGGTGGAGTTTCCTATATAGAACAAAGGTGGCATAATGAGAGAGCTGCAGTGTTGATGGCAGAGGAGCGGCTCTTGGTTGAAAAACAAGGAGGGACTCTTGAACCAAGATCTGAAAGGGACACTTAGAGGTCATCCAGACCAACCCCCTTGTTCAGGAAAGAAACAACAAAAAAAACTACATTGATACTCACCAGCCTCCTGTTAAACACAACAGCATGCCGAGAGCCCCTAAGTCACTTTTTAATGCAAAATATTTGCTTTTCTACTTCTCGCCTTACTCAAATGACGTATTTTCAAACATTTGGTACTTCACATGGTCTCCTCGTAATCGTTCCACCTTTGTTTGGATTTGGCAATCCAAGTTGCAATCTGGAGAGAAATAATATTTTCATTTTTTTACAACCATCAGATATTCTTTGCAAAGGGCAAAGATGCATCACCCCCAAATTTTGCACCCTATTTAAAGAGCTGTGTGTGTAGTTACTTTTTCTTAATCTTGCAAATATTTCTGGGGCCCTGGCTCCTTTTGAAAGGAGATCATCTTTTACAAGGAAATTGGTGCGTTTGGGATTGACTGATGGATTTTTAAACATAGCACAAGGTCAAACTTGGATAGAGAGGAGAATAACAATTCTGGCTGTGGTCTGCCACCTGCTGGCCGAAAAGCAGAAAAGCAATAATCCCGCTTGCAACGGGTTTGAAACTACTGAATCGAAAAAAACAAAAAAGG
>NC_045555.1:4815978-4890978 GCF_009769535.1 Thamnophis elegans | reverse complement strand
AAGCTGCACAAATGCTGTTCCCTTCCCACCAAAGGTGGTCCCTATTTTTCTACTCGCATTTTCTTATGTGCTTTTGAACGGCTAGGTTGGCAGAAGCTGGGACAAGTCACGGGAGCTCCCTCCGTTACGCGGCGCTGGGGATTCGAACCGCTGAAATGCTGACCTTTCTGATCGACAAGCTCGGCGTCTTAGCCCCTGAGCCACCGTCTCCCAGACAGCCACACAACACCGCAGACAACCCTAGGAATGCTGGTGGGCATTTCAAGGCATGTCAAAATTGTGGTACTCGCCCCAGGGAGCTTGGATGCCCGTAATACCAACACACAGAGCCCGACTCGCCACCTGGTTGTACTCTCCCCAACCTTCCTTCCATCCCAGAGTCCTCAAGACCTAGAGGTCGTCCTCAACTTACAGCCATTCATTTAGTGACCGTTCGAAGTGATGGCAGCGCCGGAAAAAAAGCAACCTATGACCGTTTTCACCCTTGCAACAGTTGTAGTGTCCATCTTATTGTGCAAAATTTGGACACTCGGCCACTGGTGTGGGCTTGTGACGCTTGCAGTGTGGCCGGGGATCAGGTGGCAGGCTTCCGGCAAGCCAAGTTGATGGGGAAGCCGGATTCACTTAACAACTGGGTTAAGTGACTTAACAATTGCAGTGATTCCCTCCTATTGCATTAAATAAGAGGAAGAGGAAGGGGGCAAAGGGAGAGGGAGGGAGGGAGGGAGGGAGGGGGAGAGAGGGAGAGGGAGGAAGAGAAGAAGACCATGAGAAAGAAAGAGAAAGAGAGAAGGAAAGGAGGGAAGGAAGGAGGAAGGAAAGAGAGAGGAAGGAACACAAGAAAGAGAGAAGATGAGAAAGAAGGAGAAAGAAAAATCAAGGAAGGCAGGAAGGAAGGAAAGGGGAAGGAAAGGAAGGAAGGAGGAAGGAAGAGAGAAAGAAAAAGAAAGAAAAGAACATAAGAAAGAGAGATGAAGAGAAGAAGATGAGAAAGAAAAAGAAAGGAAGGAAGGAAAGAGGAAGGAAAGAGAAGGAGGAAGGAAGAGAGAGAAGAAAACAAAAGAAAGAAAAGAACCTAAGAAAGCAGAAGAGAAGAAGATGAGAAAGAAAAAGAAAGGAAGGAAGGAAAGAAGGAAGGAAGAAAGGAAAGAGGAAGGAAAGGAAGGAAAGAGGAAGGAAGAGAGAGAGAAGGAAAAAAAGAAAGAAAAGAACATAAAAAAGAGGAAGAGAAGAGATAAGAAAGAAAGAGAGAAAGAAACAGAAAAAGAAAGGAAGGAACGAAAAGGAGAAAGGAGGAAGGAAGGAAGGAAGAGAGAGAAAGGAAGGAAGGAAGAAAGGAAAGAGGAAGGAAAGGAAGGAAAGAGGAAGGAAGAGAAGGAGGGAAGGAAAAAGAAAGAGAAAGAAAGAAAGAAAGAAAAGAACATAAAAAGAGGAAGAAAAGCAGATGAGAAAGAAAGAGAGAAAGAAAAAGAAAAAGAAAGGAAGGAAGGAAAAGAAGGAAGGAGGAAGGAAGAGAGAAGGAGAGAAAGAAAGAAAGAAAGAAAGAAAAAGAAAGAAAGAGGCCTTATGCTCTATATCTCATCACTTTTATCAAGAGAGGGAACAGCTGGCTGGCCCCCCTCCCCGACTGAGTTCTTCAGGGGATCCCTGAAAGGCAAAGCTGGGCGAGGGGCACCCTAAGAGCACAGCCTCTGGGAACCTCTGGAGGTCAAAGGTCGAGCTTTGGTTCTGGCAGGGGAAGGCCTGAGAAATACGTCTCTTTCCCTCCTTTCTCTCTTCCCTCCCCCTCTTCGAAGCCCCTCCACATGGCCCTTCCCCCTTCCCCCCATGTTGGCATCTTAAGAAGGACTGGAGTCGAAGTTGGGGGGGGGGGAGAAGAGAAGAAGGTGGGGGGAAGGAGGAAGAAAGGCCGGTGGCATAAAAAGAAGGTGAAAAAGCCCCCACCCCACCCCGGAGAATGAAAGGGTCATCCAGGACTTCCCAATTACTGTAGCAAGAGAGTGGCTAATGTGAGATAATGATGTCACAGGAGGACTAAAGAGGAGGATTAATGCAATCCCACTGCCCCCCCCCCCGGAAAAAAAGTATTCTTCTTCTGCGCCCCCCCCCCCCAAGTCCTTTAGCCCAACTCCTCATCTCTTGGCTGCTTCTTTGTCCCAGTGCACCAAAGGGTGGGGGGTTTGGAGGACAAAGTTTCTAAGGATGCGCTTGATGGAAAGCAGAAGAGGAGGAGGAGTGGGGGATGAGGAGGAGGAAGGGAGAAGGAGGAAGAGGAGGATGACAGAGAGAGAGGAGGAGGAGGAGGAAGAGGAAGGAAGAGGGAGAGGAGGAGGTGGTGGAAGAGGGGACAAGGGGAGGAGGAGGAGGAGAGAGAGGAGGAGGAAGAGGAAGGAAGAAGAAGGAGAGGATGTGGAAGAGGAGGAGGGGACGAGGGGAGGAAGAGGAGGAGAGAGAGGAGGAGGAGGAAGAAGAGGGAGAGGAGGAGGAGGAGGTGGTGGAGAGAGAGGAGGAGGAAGAAGAAGAAGAAGAAGAGGGAAAGGAGGTGGAGGAGGAGGAGAGAGAGAAGGAGGAAGATAAAGAAGAGGAAGTGGAGGAGGAGAGAAAGTGGAGGAGGAAGAGGAAGGAAGAGGGAGAGGAGGAGGTGGTGGAGGAGGAGGAAAGAGAGAGCAGGGGGTCAAGGAAGAGGGAGAGGAGGTGGAGGAGGAGGAAGGGATGAGGAAGAAGAGGAGGAGAGAGAGAGGAGGAGGAAGAAAAAGAGGGAGAGGAGGTGGAGGAGAAGGAGAGAGAGAAGGAGGAAGATGAAGGAGAGGAAGTGGAGGAGGAGAGAAAGTGGAGGAGGAAGAAGAGATGGTGGAGGAGGAGGAGGAAGGGAGGAGGAGGAGAGAGAGTGGAAGAGGAAGAAGAAAAATAAGGGGAAGAGGAACAGGCGGTAGAGGAGGCGGAGGAAGGGAGGCGGAGGAGAGAGAGTAAGAGGAAGAAGAGGAAGAGGGAGAAGAGCAGGAGGAGGAGTAAGGGGGAGGAGAAAGAGGAGAGAGAGAGAGGAGGTGGAAGAGGAAGAAGAGGGAGAGGATGTGGAAGAGGAGGAGGGAGAGAGGAGGAGGAGGAAGAAGAGGAGGAAGGAGAGGAGGTGGAGGAGATGAGGGGAGGAGGAGGAAAGGAGGAGGAAGAGGAGGGAGAGGAAGAAGAGTTCAGAGGCCCTTTGGATAAGGGGGAACTCTTTCAAACAGCCCCCACCCCACTTTTCCCACTTCATGATTCCCTTCTTCGAGGGATGTCAACAAGGCATTGTTTGGCCCTGACCCTCCTCTCCACTGGACCAAGTGGGGCTTCTTAATTGAACATAATCCCCAGCTTTAAAAAAAAAAACACCCACACATACACACCCACACCCCTCTGTTTCAACCCCCCCACCAATTCTCTTTTCCCCCTTATGTGGATGGCCTGCTCCAGAGGAGAGTCCCCGGGGGTGGCCTTCAGGAAGCACGCTTAACCAGCTTGGGAAAAAGCACTTTTGGTGGCCGTCACCGTCCTGCTGCTTTTTGCTTTTGTTTTAAAAGAAAGGAAAGAAAAAGTCCAGTTGAGAAGGCAGCCTGGCTCCTTCCAAAGCTTTAGCTTGAAGTTGCATAAACTCGGCAAAAGGGATGAAGTTGGTCCCTGGTTTAAAAGTCATTCTTGGATAACTGGGTGGGTCCCGTTTTTATTTGGAGGAGGAGGAGGAGGAGGAGGAGGAGGAGGAGGAGGAGGAAGAGGAAGAAGAGGGAGGAGAAGAGGAGGAGAAGAAGAGGAAGAGGAGGAGGAAGAGGAAGGAGAACAGAGAGGAAGGGGAAGAAGGTGGGGAGGAGAAGAGGAGGAGGAGAAGAGGAAGAGGAGGAGGAAGGAGAAAAAAGAGGAAGGGGAAGTAGGAGGGGAGGAGAAGAGGAGGAGGAGAAGAGAAGAGGGAGGAAGAGGAGAAGAAAAAGAGGAAGAGGAGAGGAGGAAGAGGAAGGGAAAGAAGAAGGAGGAGAAGGGATAAGGAGAAAAAGAGGAGGAGGAGGAGGAGAGGAGAAGGAGGAGAAAGGGGAGGAAGGAGGGGAGGAGAAGAGGAGGCAGCCGAGAGAAGAGGGAGGTAGGGGAAGTAGGAGGGGAGGAGAAGAGGAGGAGGAGAAGAAGAAGAAGAGGAGGAGGAGGAAGAGGAGGAGGAGGAGAGGAAGAGGAGGAAGAGGAAGGAGAACAAAGAGGAAGGGCAAGTAGGAGGGGAGGAGAAGAGGAGGGGAAGAAGAGAAGAGGGAGGAAGAGAAGAAGAGGAAGAGGAGAGGAGGAAGGGGAAGGAAGAGGAAGGGGAAGCAGAAGGAGGAGGAAAGGGGGAAGAGGAGAAGGAGGAGGAAGGGGAAGAAGGAGGAGGGGCAGAAGGAGAAGAGGAGGAGGAGGAGGAAGGGGAAGGAGGAGGAAGAAGAAGAAAAGAAAGAAGCTTCTTTTTTTGCTTCTTGAGACAATGAAGGTGCTTCATGTCTTTTGAAGCTATTTCCATAGTCCAGCAAGACGATTCCTTTCACCTATCTACTGCCCCCTCCCCCCCATTCCCAAATCCATGCAAAACCTTCGCAAGGCTGGAGGATTTATTTATTTATTTATGGCTCGTGGTGTGTTGAAACTTCTGTCTAAAAGCCGCCATGCGGGGGGTGTCCGATCAATGTGAGTTTGGTGAGAAGAAGGGTGGGGGGACGCCGAGACTCTCCAACATCCACCCAGCCTCAGTGCTCTGCGCTCTCTTTCGGGCTAAGCCCTCCGCCCGCCCGCCTTGGCATCTCTCCGGCCAGGTGCTCTACAGAGTTAAATGCTTCTTTTGTCTTAGAGCTCAGGGAGAGGGGGGGGAAGGAGACTAAAACCCCCTGTAACCGAGATTAAAGTGGGGCCATAAATGGAAAAAATCCATGGGGGGCCCTTAAGTGCTCCAAAATAAGGGGGAGGGGTGGGGAGGCCGAGGGGAGAAAAGTCAGGCACACTTAGATTCCCCTTGAAAAGTTTGAAAGGGTGAAAGATGGCCACTGTGACTTTGGGAGGGGTGGTGTTGGGGGCTACTGTGAAATTAGGGGAGGCGGGGAGGGGGGAGAAATGTGATTTTGGGGTCCTTGATTTATGTCCGCCAAGAATGTTGAGACAAGAATGTTCGCTGTTAAGCAAGGTGTTTGTTTGTTAAGCGAATCAGGCTCGATTTTATGAACCTTTTCGGCCAGGGTGGTTAAGTGAATCATGGCAGTCATTAAGTGGACCACATGGTTGTTAAGCAAATCCAACTTCCCCATTAACTTGGCTTGTTGGGAGCCGGCCGGGAGAGTCACAAATGGTGGTCACGTGACTTCAGGATGTTGCAATTGACCATCAAAATATGCTGGTATCCACATTAGAGCGCCG
Organism: Thamnophis elegans; assembly: GCF_009769535.1. NCBI lineage: Eukaryota > Metazoa > Chordata > Lepidosauria > Squamata > Natricidae > Thamnophis > Thamnophis elegans. The sequence continues at coordinate 4,885,587 of NC_045555.1, read as the reverse complement.
TGGTGGCCCAGTGGTTGGAATGCGGTATTGCAGGTGAACTCTGCCCACTCAGTTCGATCCTGACCGTCTCAAAGTTGACTCAGCTTTCCATCCTTCCGAGGTCGGTAAAATGAGAATCCACATTGTTGGGGTTAATATGCTGACATTTGTAAACTGCTTAGAGAGAGCTGTAAAGCTCTGTAAAGTGGTATATAAGTCTAAGTGCTATCTAAACCCGTTGTGTGAAGGCTGCCAACAGCCAAGGTGGCGCAGTGGTTAGAGTGCAGCACTGCAGGCCACTTCAGCTGACTGTTATCTGCGGTTCGGCGATTCTAATCTCACCGGCTCAAGGTTGACTCAGCCTTCCATCCTTCCGAGGTGGGTGAAATGAGGACCCAGACTGTGGGGGCAATATGCTGACTCTGTAAACCGCTTAGAGAGGGCTGAAAGCCCTTTGAAGCGGTATATAAGTCTAACTGCTATTGCTATTGCTATTTCTTATGGGGCAACCAGAGTCCCTAGGGAGTGGGCGGCATACAAATGTCATAAATAAATAAATAAACTATGTTGGAAGGGACACGGTGGCTCAGTGGCTAAGACGCTGAGCTTGTCTATCAGAAAGGTCGACTGTTTGGCGGTTCGAATCCCTTGCGCCGCGTAACGGAGTGAGCTCCCACGACTTGTCCCAGATTTTGCCAACCTAGCCGATCGAAAGCACGTAAAAAATGCAAGTAGAAAAAATAGGAACCACCTTTGGTGGGAAGGGAACAGCATTCCATGCCCCTTCAGGAGTTGAGTCATGCCGGCCACATGACCATGGAGACGTCTTTCGATAGTGCTGGCTTTTTGGCTTTGAAACAGAGATGAGCACCGCCCCCTAGAGTCAGGAACGACTACCTCATATATGCAAGGGGAATATTTACCTTTACCTTATGTTGGTTAATCTACTAGATGCCATGAAAAATGTTCTGGAGATTCATGGAACGCACTAAGTCAGAAAATGGTTGGGCTGGTTCGGGGTGAACATGCTTTGGGAAGCCAGCCCACTGGGGTTCATTCATGAAACCTGGTTAAAACAAAGATGGCTTCGTGCGGTTTATGCGTTCAGCTCCTAACGGGGGACGGAAGGTCACGCTTAACGCTCAACAATAAGTCTGATTTGAATTGGACACGGATGAAGTCACTGTGGTTTGCCTAGCAGCTGCACACCCTAATCCTAGTTAATGAAAACCAGACTTTGCATATTGTGTGAATCAGAGGCACTGATTCATTCGTTGGGCAACCACGCCACAGTAGACAAGGCATTTTAAGTTCCCGGAAAGGTTTCAATGCGGGCTGCCAACCTGTCTCTAAATTTAGATTGAAAGGGACGCGGTGGCCCAGGGGTTAAGACGCTGAGCTTGTCAGTCAGAAAGGTCGGCAGTTCGGCAGTTCGAATCCCTCACGTTGCATAACGGAGTGAGCTCCCGCGACTTGTCCCAGCTTCTGCCAACCTAGCAGTTTGAAAGCATGTCAAAAACGCAAGTAGAAAAATGGGGACCACCTTTGGTGGGAAGGTAACAGCGTTTCGTGCACCTTCAGGAGTTGAGTCATGCCGGCCACATGACCACGGAGACGTATTCGGAAAGCGCTGGCTCTTCGGCTTTGAAAGGGAGATGAGCACCGCCCCCTAGAGTCAGGAACGACTAGGAAATTTAGACCTGAAAGTGCAATGAATGAAGCCATGTCCTCATTTCCTATCTCAGCTAGGAGCCAGTGGCCCATTCAGACAACTCCCAGTCATAAATCTTGGGGTATCCCAATCCTACTATAGCCCCCAACCCACCAGGCCTTCCGGTAGCTTTGCAAACACACTGGGAGTCTGTCGCTCTGTTGAGTAATGTTAGGAAGATTAGAGGCTGGGAGTGAGAACATGTTAATTGCTCGGCACTTCGTTTAATCATCCAGACTGAAGCGGGCTCATTAATTTCAAAGGCTGCCATGTGCCCACGGATTCTCTCTGGGCTTATAAAGTCTTGGGAGCAGGCTCACCCTGGCCTGGACTCTTAAACTGATGGGTAAGTTGCTTTAAGACAACCAGGCTTCCCAAACCGAATTTTTGTAAACAAGGAGAGTCACTTCCAGTTGTTGAATCGGCATCCTTATTGTTGTGATTTTCTTTCTTTGTGCCCTTCTGAAATCCGTTTTTTTTTAAAGGGTCTCCTGAAAATTTGGAAATGCTGGGAACATTTCGGCACGCTGTTTTGGCCTAGGCTTCCCCAAAAAGCAGGAGGCAGAGTCCTGGTCCCGACAAAACCCCTTTTATTAAATGAATGTGAATTTCTCTCCTTCACGTTCAGCAAAGGCCTGGCAAACAGTCTTTCAAAGGAGCATTTATGACCACAGACCTTATCTATCTTGGAAAGCTGCCATGGAAATATTTTCCCAACAAGATGCTGTGCAAGGAAAGGCTGGGCACAGAGTCTCTGAGATTCACGGACAGATCTTCACACTCCTGAAATGAATCTAACGACCGAAGGAACGAATTGTTTCCTGCAAAAGCCCCCACTCCCCTTTCGCTCCTCTTTTATCTCCTACAGGAGGGGCCATTCACCTTCCACCTGTGACTTTACTCCCAAGTCGGCTCTGATTTCTGAGTTGTTCTTTACTTCTGGCAGCTCTGCGTATGCGCACACTGGGAACAGGCTCCAGCTGTTCCTCTGCCCCACTGATCTTCGACTCCAAAGGCAGGTAATAGTTGGTGTAGAAACAGTTGCAATGGATGGCTGTGAAAGCTGGACCATAAGAAAGGCTGAGCACCAAAGAATGGAGGCCTTTGAACTCTGGTGCTGGAGAAGAAGACTCCTGCATTGAGTCCCTTGGACTGCAAGGCCATCCAACCGGTCAGTGCTAGAGGAGATCAACCCTGACTGCTCTTTAGAAGGTCCTAAATCCTGAAGAGGAAACTCAACTACTTTGGCCACCTAATGAGAAGGAAGAAGGACTCCCCGGAGAAGAGCCTCATGCTGGGAAAGATGGAGGGTAAAAGAAGAAGAAGGGGACGGCAAAGAAGGAGGTGGCTGGATGGAGTCATTGAAGCAGCCGGCGTGAGCTTCAATGGACTCCAGAGGATGGTAGAGGACAGGAAGGCCTAGAGGAATGTTGTCCATGGAGTCACGATGTGTCAGACATGACTTCACAACTAACAACAAAAAGAAGAAGAAGAAACAGAATGGCACGCACCACAAGGTTGGCGGTATTGATGTCAAAAGGGCTAGAAAGCTTTTCATTGAAAATGCCAGAGGTGGTTGTGGGTCTGGAGTTCCCCCTTTTCATGGCAGAATAGGCCACAGAGATTTTGCCTTCCCCCAGGAGTGGAGTGGGAATGGGGATTTTGCAGTATCCTTCCCCTGGAGTGGAATGGGAATGGAGATTTTGCAGTATCCTTCCCCTGGAATGGGGAGGGAATGGGGATTTTGCAGTATCCTTCCCCCAGGAGTGGAGTGAGAATGGAGATTTTACAGTATCCTTCCCCTGGAGTGGAGTGGGAATGGGGATTTTGCAGTATCCTTCCCCTGGAGTGGGGTGGGAATGGAGATCTTGCAGTATCCTTCCCCTGCCACGCCCACCAAGCCACACCACGCCCACCAAGTCACACCCACAGAACCGGTGGTAAAACTTTTGAGTCTCACCACTGCATCACACCTGAGTGATAAGCCTAGGATCAGCCTGGTTTCAATACAATGCAATACAATACATTAGCAGAGTTGGAAGGGACCTTGGAGGTCTTCTAGTCCAACCCCCTGCCAAGGCAGGAAGCCCTATGCCGTTTCATGTTACAGGAAGTGATTATTAGTAACTGAGTTGGCATTTTCAGGAGGTGATAAGATTCAACCACAGGTTCAAGTCTCACGTTTCCTGCCCTGGTCAACCAGATGTGACCAAGACGCTTTAAGGAAACAGGAGGTGCAAGCCAGCATTGCAAAAATGATCTCAGGGAACTGTTAGTCATAGCCTGAGTCAAAAGGTTTTGGGACACTAATTTCTCTCCGGAGTTCCCCAGAGAGATCGGACGGCTCTTCCTTGTGGCCACCACAGATGCAAAGAGAAAAGCAGTTAAGGAGACTCAGCCAAAAGTCCCCCAGAGCAGTAAGAAGTGGCTAGAAGGGATGTTACCAACACCTTCATCTTCATTTTCCTACATCAACAAGCTAGTTAGGAATTATGGGTGCTGTAGTCAGTGTTGGATACTTCAGGGTGGGAAAAGTGGAGAGCCGGACATTTTCTACTTCTTACCTGTTTCCTGAAAATAAGCCCTCCCTGGATAATAAGTTCAATCGGGCTTTTGAGCTCATGCGCTAAAATAAGCCTTCCCCGAAAATATTGCAACACAGCAGCAGCCATGAAGTGACCACATTCGCCACCTCCTACACCTCAAAAATAATAAGACCTCCCCAAAAATAAGGCCAACCGGTTGTTTTGGGGTCAAAAGAAAATAAGACCCTGCCTTATTTTCAGGAAAACCAGGTATTAAAATCCCAGAGCCTTTAGTGCTTAAGTAAGGGAAAACTGCAGGATTTGGGCTGCAAAGCATCGAACGGCAACTAGAGGGCGGCAAAGGGATTCAGAAAGTTGATTATTTGCCGCCCTCTAGAGATGCTCTGGATTATCGCAGCTTAATTTATTATCCACTCTGGAAAAGTTCCTTAAAAACTTCGTACAACAAAAAGGATTGAGGGATCTACTTGGGAAATTCTACTCCAGTCATCAACCAAAGTCATAATCTCAGTACATTGAAATGCACAATTACAACTCATTGCATCAGCTCCCATGATGGTGTCTTGTTTTTGCAGGAAGCTACCATTTGGTCCCCAGCCAGAGTAGCAATTAAGAATAACATGAGCCACGCCTTCTTGTGGGTGATGACCCAGGCAAAAGTCTAATCTTGGGTGGACTTCTTGGGCTGAGGGGGGGGGGCGGGAGAGATTGCGGCATACCACATTAACTTACCTTCCCAAGAGGTCTTTGCAAGAACGCCTGGTCCTGTCTGGGGAATAAAGATAAAGGTTCCCCTTGCACATCTGTGCTAGTCGTTTCCGACTCTAGGGGGCGGTGCTCATCTCTGTTTCAAAGCTGAAGAGCCAGCGCTGCCCGAAGACGTCTCCGTGGTCATGTAGCCGGCATGACTCAACTCCTGAAGGCGCATGGAATGCTGTTCCCTTCCCACCAAAGGTGGCTCCCATTTTTCTACTTGCATTTTTGACGTGCTTTCGAACTGCTACGTTGGCAGAAGCTGGGACAAGTCACGGGAGCTCCCTCCGTTATGCGGCGCTAGGGATTCGAACCGCCGAACTGCCGACCTTTCTGATTGGCAAGCTCAGCCTCTTAGCTACTGAGCCATCACCGTCCCGTCTGGTGACTGAAAATTGCCCCAAATAATCCTAGAAAATTCAGTATGTCTCGACTTCAACATTATGTGGACTTCCTAGTTGCCACGGCTGAGAAACACTGGTTTAGGACGATAGGAGGTAGTGGAATTATTTATCTTCCAACTCGCCTTTCTTTCTGTACAGATAGTCCTCAACTTGCAACAATTCATTTAGTGACCGTTCAAAGTTACGACGGCACTGAAAAAAAGAGACTTAGGACCGTTTTTCACGCGTACAGTCCCACCCCCCGCACATGCACACGTGACCCCCCCTCCCCCTGTATATGTGTCTCCCAGCAGAGACTCAAAAAACAGCAGGCTGAGTGACAGCTCATCTGCCCGCAGAGATGGCTCCATGCGCCACCTGTCCTATACCATTTCAAGATCCTATCCTATATCATGGCCCTCTATCTTGCCAAGATAAATGGTTGTCCAATCTCTTCTTTAAAAGCATCCGCAACTTCTGGAGGGAAGTCGTTCCAACGATTTGATTTTTCCCACTGTCGGGAAATTTCTCTTTCATTCTAGGTTGTACTTTGGAAAAACTTTGCAACGTTACGGGCCAAAGAGAGAGAGAGAGAGAGAAAAGTTCCTTTTTAAAAAAATAAATAAATGAATAAACAAATCACCAGCAGCTCTTTGGAAAAGATCAAACAGGGGGTAGACACCAGATAGTTAAATTTCCGTCTGTCAGATCATTTACTAAGACTGTATTACTGTTTTTCTTCTCTTCCTTCCTAGTACCTGTCTCTTCCCACTTATGGCTATAACCATGTTGCTTGTTCCTTTACAATTTATATTGTTTTATTTGTTTCCTAGTACGATTTGATTGCTTATTAGTAACCTACGGCTATCCCTAAGTGTTGCATCTTATGATTCTTGACGAATGTATCTTGTCTTTTTATGCACGCTGAGAGCCTATGCACCAAAGACAAATTCCTTATGTGCCCAATCACACTTGGGCAGTAAAGAATTCTATTCTATTCTATTCTATGCTATGCTATGCTATGCTATGCTATGCTATGCTATGCTATGCTATGCTATGTTTTTCTATTTTCTATTTTCTACTCTACTCTATTCTACTCTATTCTATATTCTATATTTTATATTCTACTCTATTCTATTTTCTATTCTATTCTATATTCTACTCTATTGTATTTTCTACTCTACTGTATTTTCTATTCTATTGTATTTTCTAATCTATTCTATTCTGCCTATCCTACATTCTTTTCTATTCTATTCTATATTCTACCCTACTCTATTGTATTTTCTATTTTATTCTATTTTCTATTCTATTCTATTCTGTCTAACTTACATTCTACTCTATTGTATTTTCTACTCTATTGTATTTTCTATTCTATTGCATTTTCTATTCTGTCTATCCTACATTCTTTTCTATTCAATTCTTTTCTATTCAATTCTGTTCTATTCTATTCTATTCTATTCTATTCTATTCTATATTCTACTCTATTGTATTTTCTATTTTATTCTATTTTCTATTCTATTCTGTCTATCTTACATTCTATTCTATTCTATATTCTACTGTACTGTCTATTCTATTCTATTCTATTCTATTCTATTCTATTCTATTCTATTCTATTCTATTCTATTCTAAACAAGGCCATGCACGAGAGAGTTAAATTTCCTCCTTGAAATATCCCTACTTTTTTTCTTCTTTCTTTCGCTCCACACTTCTAAGTACCAGGTTGAGCAAGACTTTCCGAGACGGGCGGGCGGATGGCTGATAAACCGCATGCCATAAAATTTGTCAAAGGCCCCACAGACCTGATTCCTGGAGCTCAACCTCACCCTGCCCTTCTCTCTCTCTCTCTCTCTCTCTCTCTCTCTCTCTCTCTCTCTCTCTCTCCCTCTGTTGGAGTGTGTGCCTGACTGTCGGATCTCTCCCTCCCCCCTCCCTCTCCCTCTCTCCATTATGCACACACACTTCTGCGTAATTCATTAACCCAAGCGCTTGCGCTATGCCCCGGGACATACATAACCTATGGCTTTGAGTCAAAGAGGGTGGAGAATTCCCACACTGTGCCTCCGCGGTGCTTGGCAAGCTCACCGCATTCCACAGCACCACAAAGCAGGTCCTTAATCAGCCGGAGGGAGGAAGGGAAGGGAGGGAGTGAGTGGGGGGGGGGGTTTAAGCCGTCAGGTGTGACCCACAGAAACCACCGCCCGCACTCCTGTTCATTGGCCAATTTCTCTCCTTCTTTCAAGTCTTTGTTGGAAAAGAGAAAAGGGACTTTGTTCACCTGATTACCTGCCGTGAAGGTACACACACACACACACACACAGTGTCTCCCTCCCCACATCCCCACCCTCCGTCCAAGAAATCCTCATGAATTGCGCTGGCTTTGCAGACAGAACAGGTTCTCTGCACGTCGTAAATATATGAAACTATTGATCCCAGCTGCCATGGCACCAAAAGATTGTTTTCTTCCCCTGTTCCTCCCAGTCCAGCTTCTTCCCCTGTTCCTCCCAGTCCAGCTTCTTCCCCTGTTCCTCCCAGTCCAGCTTCGCTTGCTGGTTCTTCGTGGGCTGCAACGTTGTTGTTGTTAGTTGCGAAGTCGTGTCCGGCCCATCGCGACTGCATGGACCACGTTCCTCCAGGCCTTCCTGTCCTCTACCATCCTCTGGAGTCCATTTAAGCTCACGCCAGCTGCTTTGGTGACTCCATCCAGCCACCTCATTCTCTGTTGACCCCTTCTTCTTCTTTTGCCCTCCATCGTTCCCAGCATGGGGCTCTTCTCCAGGGAGTCCTTCTTCCTTCTCATTAGGTGACCAAAGTCTTTGAGTTTCCTCTTCAGGATTTAGGACCTTCTAAAGAGCAGTCAGGGTTGATCTCCTCTAGGACTGACCGGTTGGATGGCCTTGCAGTCCAAGGGACTCAATGCAGGAGTCTTCTTCTCCAGCACCAGAGTTCAAAGGCCTCCATTCTTTGGCCCTCAGCCTTCCTTATGCTCCAACCTTCACAGCCATCCATTGCAACTGGGAAAACCATCGCCTTGACTAGGCAAACTTTGGTTAGCAGGGTGATGTCTCTGCTTTTTAGGATGTTTTCTCGATTTGCCCTAACTTTCCTCCCCAGGAGCAAGCCTCTTTTAATTTCCTGGCTGCAGTCGACATAGCTTATGGAAATATATATATTTTTGCAAGTGAAAAAGTTTATTTTTTTAAAATAACACGGGCCTGAGCCTTGTCCCGGGAAGGAAGCGCCCGAGGGTAATAAAACCTATCATCGAGGTAAATATGTTAGTGGCTGCAGTCCAGCCCTTGGGCGTCTTCTGGATGGAAAAAGTAGATTGCATTGGGGCTTGTTCTTGTTTCACACTGAAAACCCGTTTTTTTGTGTCCTTGCAAGATGCTGACGCGTGAATAAACAAAGTGGGATGGTTTCACATGCTCTCAATCGGCCAACAAATATGGTTGTGTTGGATTAGGCACAAGCTTGCCACGCCCAGCAACTGGTTTGTTTGTCCCATGGGCCAACCGGATGCCTCTAGAGTAGGGGTATCAAACTCAAGGTCCCGGGGGCCGGATTCGGCCCGCAGACTGCTTAGATCTGGCCCACAGGCCACTTAGATGTGGCCCGTGGGCCGCTTAGAGGCTGCCCATCGGCTGCTCAGATCTGGCCCATGGGCCACGTACCATATTTTTCAGAGTATAAGACGCACCGGAATATAAGATGCACCAAGGTTTTGAAGAGGCATTTTTTTTTAAAAAGTAGGTAGGTAGATAGAGGGAGAGAGAGAGGGAGAGAGAGAGAGAAATACAGTAGGTAGGTAGGGAGAGAGAGAGAGTAGTTAGGTAGGTAGGTAGATAAAGGGAGAGGGGGGGAGAGAGAGAGAAAGAGAGAGAGGGGGAAATAAAGATAGATAAATACAGTAGGTAGGTAGGTAGGGAGAGAGTGTGTGTAGGTAGGTTGGTAGGTAGGGAGAGAGTGTGTGTAGGTATGTTGGTAGGTGGAGGGATAGAGAGAGAGAAATATATATATATATAGAGAGAAATACAGTAGGTAGGGAGAGAGAGAGAGTAGTTAGGTAGGTAGGTAGATAAAGAGAGAGGGAGGGGGAGAGAGAGAGAGAGAGAGAGTAAGTAGGGAGGAAGAGGGATAGAGAGAGAGAAATAGAGATAGAAATACAGCAGATAGATAGGTGTTTCTGCTGGCACAGCACTTGATCAATGTAATTCTCATCAATCAGTTAAAGAACTTTCCAAAAAGGGGAAAAAAAGTTTTTGCACTCTGCAAACCTCCCCAAAACGGCCCATTTTTTGCAAAAATGGGCCAGTTTTTTTAAAAAGGCTTGAATAGCCTTGTGGGGGACTTGCAGAGTGCTCCTGGGGGGTAGAGGGGCCAAAAACGAGCAAAAAAAAAACGGTCCGTTTTTCACAAAAACGGTCCCGTTTTTCGTCAAAAAAAATTGCATGCATAGCCTTATGGAGGCTTATAGAGTGCTGCTGGGGACTGGGGGGGGGCAAAAAAACGGCCCATTTTTTTGCTCATTTCTGCCCTCCCCAGCCCCCAGGAGCTCTCTGAAAGCCTCCATAAGGGTATGCACGGCCATTTTGGTGAAGAGGGTGGGTCTCCGGGAGGCAAAAAATGCTGTATTCTGTGTATGACGCATCCAGATTTTCAGCCTCTTTTTTTGAGGAAAAAAAGGTGTGTCTTATACTCCGAAAAATACGGTAGAACTGGCTCATGGGCTGCTTAGATCTGGCCCTCAGAGTCCCCCCCACCTCCGGAAACAGCAAAGGACTGGCCCACGGTGCCTCTGCCAGTGAAAATGGAGCTTGCAAGGGTCACTGGCGGTCCTCCCAGGCTCCATTTTTACTGGCAGAGGGTTCCCGGAGGAACTTAAGTGAATCTCACCACTGGAGGCCACCCAAACGTTGCACCCGGTTTAAGAAGTTATAAGTGGTTGGATTGGAAAAGAGACCACCAGGTGGTGAAAGCTAGATCAATGTATGGAAAAAATGATCTTGCAAGGAGACAGTGGCTACTTCTTTTGGAATTAACCCGTAAACCACCAAGCTAGATTAAGGGGAACACCTAACCACTGCGCCACAGTGACACAGTGGTTAGAGTGCGGTACTGCAGGCTACTTCTGCTGCCTGCCGGCTGCCTGCAATTTGGCAGTTCGAATCTCACCAGGCTCAGGGTTGACTCAGCCTTCCGCCCTTCCGAGGTGGGTAAAATGAGGAGCCAGATTGCTGGGGTCAAAAGGCTGACTCTGTCAACCGCTTAGAGAGGGCTGTAAAAGCACTGCAAAGCGGTATATAAGTCTTATGTGCTATTGCTATCTTCCTTCCTTCCTTCCCTCCCTCCCTCCCAGTGGTTAGAATGCAGTATTGCAGGCTAACTCTGCCCACTGCCAGGAGTTCGATCCTGACCATGTCAAGATTGACTCAGCCTTCCATCCTTCTGAGGTGGTTAAAACGAGGACCCAGATTGTTGGGGGAAAGAGATGCTGACTCTGTAAAACTTCTTAGAGAGGGCTGTAAAAGCACCGTAAAGCGATATATGTCTAAGAGCTATTGCTATACTCCATTCGTAGCGTGGTTGTTTCTGCTTTAAAAAGATCACAATAAGAAAGATCGTACGGATGACAGGAAAGATCTTTCTCCATTTGAATCCCTGGAGATATACTGCCAATATTGAGACAATATCAAACAAAAGCTTGATATTTTACTTGGAGGGGCAGGGTACCATCCATGGGAATGCGCTTAACAGAGACCGTGCACTGATTCTTAAGGCTGCGCATACCTAAGCTGTATTCCCAGCAAGCACACCCAGGCCCTCTGAGTCGGTGATCTGTTTACTGTAAATAAATTATCAACTTTCCCAGGCTGAAGTGGGGTGTTTAAACTTTAAGCGTGGGGCAAATACTGTTTGTCTGGCTCTACCTGTTTACACACCGACAGCAAAGAGAAACAAAAAGGAAGAAAACTCTACGTGCCCATGGAGCAGTATGTGTGAGAGAAATAGCAGATATACAGTACATATATATATATAACACCTGCATGCACAGACCTTCTCAGTCTGTAAATCTGTTTAGGGTTGACCAATGAATTGGAAGAGATTTCGCTTCCTCCATCAGAGAGAAACCAACTGTTTATAAGCTTCATGAAAAAATGAAGAAAGATACAAAGACATTTGTTCTAACAGGAAGGAAGGAAAGAAGGAAGGAAGGAAGGAAGAAAAAATGAGGAGGGAAGGAAAAATAAGAAGGCAGGAAAAAAGGGGAAGGATGGAAGGAAAAAATGAGGGAAGGATAAATGAGAAGGCAAGAAAAAAGGGGAAGGAAGGAAGGAAGGAAGGAGGGGGGAAATCAGAAGAAGGGAAGGAAAAATGAGAAGGCAAGAAAAAAGGGGAAGGAAGAAAGGAAGGAAGCAATGAGGGAAGGAAAAATGAGAAGGCAGGGGAAAAGGGGGAAAGGAAGAAAGGAAGGAGGGAGGGAGGGAGGGAAAAAATCAGAAGGAGGAAAGGAAAAATGAGAAGGCATGAAAAAAGGAGAAGGAAGGATGGAAAGGAGGGAGGGAAGGAGGAAGGGGGGAAATGAGAAGGAGGAGAGAAAACATGAGAAGGCAAGAAAAAGGGAAGGGAGGGGGGAGGAAGGAGGGAGGGAAAAATGAGGAGGGAAGGAAAAATGAGAAGGCAGGAAAAAGGGGGGAAGGAAGTTATCTTACACATCCTTGACAAAATAAAATAAAATAAAATAAATCCTGTAGCTTTTGCTGTTTCCCAAGAAGCTGGGCTGAACCAGTCCTTCCCTAGTTGGCCCTACGACCCCTCGGTCTTTTTCCGTAACCCTCCCCTTGCTGGAGAATGGTGTGTTTTGTTTTGGTTTTAAAGGTGACTTCCTATGGTGAAGGATCTGGGTTTAAGGGGGACATGCTTTTGAGAACTGGACACCAGGGACCCCTCCTTTCGGAAGTCTCCAAGGGTTGCAGGGCCAAACAGATGCAGCCCTGAGCTGGCGATAGGGTTTTTGACGTGTCCAAACTTCAGAGGAAGTTGGGTCACAAACATGCAAGCAAGGAACGGAGTCGCGGAGACCTCGGAAGGCTGAACCCGTGGCAGCTGTGTTTGCTAAATGATTACCAAATGACCAGACAGGATTTCTCACGTCATCAAGACTTCTCTGCTTTTTATTTAATTTATCGATGAGTTTCATTTCAGGCCAAGGTTGAAGGGTTCGCTGGGGGCATCCACAGTTTTTGCTCGCCAGCAAAACCAGGGCAAAATTAACTTTGGACTCCAAAGGAAAAAAGATTTTTTTTTTTCTCCGAAGCTGCAAAATTGAGGCTAGGCAAGGGAGGTTTAAAGCGTTGGAAAACTGTGTTTTCTGCCACCTTAGATAGTGCTGGAGGGGGAGTAAAGAAAAGAAGGAAGAGGAGGAGGAGGAGGAGGAGGAGGAGGAGAAGAGGAAGAAGAAGAAGAAGATGATGATGTATAGACTTTCTTGCTCGAGCAGGAGGTTAGACTAGATGACTTCCAAGGTCCCTCCCAACTCAGTTATTCTATGTTCTAATCTTTCTATAGCCGTGCTATATGGGTAAGATATTAAACAGCACACACACACACACACACACACACAAAGGTAAATGTAAAGGTAAAGGTTCCCCTCACACATATGTGCTAGCTATTCCCGACTTTAGGGGGTGGTGCTCCTCTCCGTTTCAAAGCCGAAGAGCCAGCACTGTCCAAAGACGTCTCCGTGGTCATGTGGCTGGCATGACTCAACTCCCGAAGACATGCAAAACGCTGTTCCCTTCCCACCAAAGGTGGTTCCTATTTTTCTACTTGCATTTTTTACGTGCTTTCAAACTGGTAGGTTGGCAGAAGCTGGGGCAAATCATGGGAGCTCACTCCGTTATGTGGCGCTAGGGATTCGAACCTCCACGGAACCTTAGGGATAAGATCCTCCGGCATTATTGGAGAGGGATATATATTTGGGTCTTCTTGGCCTGTCTCTAAGGGGTCCATGATCCTCTCTGTTCTTGGTTGTTTTCTTGTAGACATTGCATTACCCAACTAGGTAACTTCATCAGTGCTAAATGTCTATGGCGATTCTCAGTCATCCAGGCTCTGAAGAAGAGCTGAAGAAGCTTCTTGGATGAGAAGCAAAACCTCTTCAAAGAAAGTCCAGTTGCCTCTTGAAGAGAGTTGAAGAAGCTTCTTGGATGAGAAGCAAAATGTCTTCAGAGAAAAACCAGAAAGTCCAGTTTAGTTCTTGGGGGGAAAAAAACATCCTTTGGGACATTTTCTTGCAAGGGTTTAAATGAGGTGGAGCTCTCGCCTCACAATCAGGAGGTTGTGAGTTCGATCCCAGGTAGAGGCAGATGTAGGGTCTCCTGCTTGGGCAGGGGGTTGGACTAGATGACCTGCAGGGTCCCTTCCAACTCTGTTAAATGCCTGCAAGGAAATGGCCAAGCTCAGAGAACGCCACGGGCCCCCTCATTTCAACCCCGGGCAATAAATAATCCCCTTTATCGGCCTATCTTTATCTCCCACAGAGTACAAGGCTGGGGTTTTTTTTTAACTTATTTTGCAGAGGTGACAATCTCTGCACACTCCTCTTAAGAGTGTGCTTTTTCTGAAATTGGGACTGTTCCAGAGAACAAAAAGTTCTTTCTCTCCATTCCATAAACAGGGAGGCATCTGTGGGTTCCTAGTATTAAGGAAAAAAGGCGTTTTCCACTCCCTGCATTTAAGAATCAGTGTTCAAAAATGAACAGGAGGAAATAATCTAAACGTAAAGGAAAATGGATCCCCCCCCTCACTTTCTCCTAGGGGATGGGGAAAACTGTGTTGTTATCATGATGAATGACCTTCTGGCTATCCTTCCCTTGAAGCCCTTCCCTTCTTCTGCTTCTAATTCCTTTCAAATAATGATTACAGGAGAGCCAGATTGGTGTAGTGGTTAAGGCGTCAGACTTGGAGCCAGGAGATGGGGAGTTCTAGCCCCGCCTTAGGCATGAAAGCTGGTTGGGTGACTTTGGGCCAATCACTGGGAGATGGGGAGTTCTAGTTTTGCCTTAGGCATCAAAGCTGGCTGAGTGACTTTGGGCCAATCACCGGGAGACGGGGAGTTCTAGTTCCGCCTTAGCCATGAAAGCCTGCTCGGTGACTTTGGGCCAATCACGGTGAGTTCTAGTTTTTCCTTAGGCATCAAAGCTGGCTCAGTGACTTTGGGCCAATCACCGGGAGACAGGGAGTTCTAGTTTTGCCTTAGGCATCAAAGCTGGCTGGGTGACTTTGGGCCAATACCAGGAGACGGGGAGTTCTAGTCCCGCCTTAGCTATGAAAGCCTGCTTAGTGACTTTGGGCCAATCATGGTGAGTTCTAGTTTTACCTTAGGCATCAAAGCTGTCTGGGTGACTTTGGGCCAATCACCGGGAGATGGGGAGTTCTAGTTTTACCTTAGGCATCAAAGCTGTCTGGGTGACTTTGGGCCAATCACTGGGAGATGGGGAGTTCTAGTTTTGCCTTAGGCATCAAAGCTGGCTGAGTGACTTTGGGCCAATCACCGGGAGACGGGGAGTTCTAGTTCCGCCTTAGCCATGAAAGCCTGCTCGGTGACTTTGGGCCAATCACGGTGAGTTCTAGTTTTGCCTTAGGCATCAAAGCTGGCTCAGTGACTTTGGGCCAATCACCGGGAGACAGGGAGTTCTAGTTTTGCCTTAGGCATCAAAGCTGGCTGGGTGACTTTGGGCCAATACCAGGAGACGGGGAGTTCTAGTCCCGCCTTAGCCATGAAAGCCTGCTTAGTGACTTTGGGCCAATCATGGTGAGTTCTAGTTTTACCTTAGGCATCAAAGCTGGCTGGGTGACTTTGGGCCAATCACCAGGAGACAGGGAGTTCTAGTTTTGCCTTAGGCATCAAAGCTGGCTGGGTGACTTTGGGCCAATACCAGGAGACGGGGAGTTCTAGTCCCGAATTAGCCATGAAAGCCTGCTTAGTGACTTTGGGCCAATCATGGTGAGTTCTAGTTTTACCTTAGGCATCAAAGCTGGCTGGGTGACTTTGGGCCAATACCAGGAGACGGGGAGTTCTAGTCCCGCCTTAGCTATGAAAGCCTGCTTAGTGACTTTGGGCCAATCATGGTGAGTTCTAGTTTTACCTTAGGCATCAAAGCTGGCTGGGTGACTTTGGGCCAATCACCAGGAGACAGGGAGTTCTAGTTTTGCCTTAGGCATCAAAGCTGGCTGGGTGACTTTGGGCCAATACCAGGAGACGGGGAGTTCTAGTCCCGAATTAGCCATGAAAGCCTGCTCGATGACTTTGGACCAGTGACTCTCTCAGTCCAACCTAGTGCTAAATATATATTGAGTTATTTATAAAAATAATAAAGGTGTGGGAAGGAAGGAAGGAAGGAAGGAGGGAAAGGAAGGAGAAATAGTAAATAAAGGAAGGAAGAAATAGAAAGATAGAAGATAGAGAGAAAGATGGACGGATAGCTAGATAGATAGATGATAGATAGATAGATAGCTAGATAGCTAGATAGATAGATAGATAGATAGGTAGGTAGATAGATAGGTAGGTAGGTAGGTAGGTAGGTAGGTAGGTAGGTAGGTAGGTAGGTAGGTAGGTAGGTAGGTAGGTAGGTAGGTAGATAGATAGATAGATAGATAGATAGATAGATAGATAGATAGATAGATAGATAGATAGATAGATAGATAGATAGATAGATAGATAGATGCAGGTAGGCAGGCAGGCGGGCAGGCAAAGAGAGATAGTGCAAGGAAAAGGAATGCAGTTCCTCCTCTCATGCTGCCCCCTACTGGAGAATATATGTTAATATCTTCCCACATGTAATACACTCCCCCCCCCCCTCTGTCACACCCTCAGGCCATTCCGTTAACTAAGTTTATATTGTCCATAGGATATATAGTGCTTTTATTTACCCTAAAATAAAGATAAAGTTACAGGCCTTGTCCAAGAAAGAAGCACAGAAGCAAAAGGCAACAATGCCATTTATTATAACTCAAGCATACTCGGCAAATATTTATCTAAGCCTGGATTGATACTGGCAGCCTATCAGTTGAAAGCCGATTTCAATCAGAGAGGGTTGATCTGGTTCATATTTATGATGTTTGCACTGTCCCGGGGTTGATCTCCTTTTGTCAATGGGGGAGGGGGGAGCCAAAGTCAATGGGGGGGGAGCCAGATTCACTTAACAACCGCGTGACCAGCTTAACAACCGTGGCGAGAAATGTTGCAAAATGGGCCTTAACTCGCTTAACGACTCAGCAGAAACCTTGGGTTCAGTTGTGGGTCATATATGTTGAGGACTATCTGTGCTGTATCATGTTTGCACAAAGAGGGGCCAACAACTTGGAAATAAAAGTTTTGGAGAAACTGACTAGGCACAAAACAGAGGGGCGGAAGAGGAGGGTTTAGTTTTAGCGGGCAAAACTATATCCTAGGCCAGGGATCGGCAACATGTGTGGCTCTGGAGCCGCATGTGGCTCTTTTCATCCCTCTGCTGCAGCTTCCTGTCACCGGTGGACTCCACAATGGATAGGGCTTTCAGTTAGGACAGGTAGAGGAAAAAGGAGGCCACACTAGGAGGAGACTCTATGGCGGGGGAACCGGACTTCCAGTCGGCTCCATAATTGATAGGGCTTTCAGTTAGGACAGGTAGAGGAAAAAGGAGGCCACACTAGGAGGAGACTCTATGGTGGGGGAACCGGACTTCCAGTCGGCTTCAGAATTGAAGGGGGAGGGGGTGTTTCCTGTTAGGACCTTTGTGGCTCTTTGAACTAACCAACCTCAGCCGATTTTCTTACCTAAAACGCCTCCTGAGGTTACTTCATGAGGTTGCAAATAGAGGATACGAGTTCTCCTGGCCTAGAGTGGCGTTCCTGAACCTTCAACTACTTTAAGATGAGTGGACTTCAATTCCCAGAATTCCTCAGCCAGTCAAGCTGGAAAAGTCCACCCATCTACGGAGATTGAAAAAAAAAAAACTGGAATGAAAATTGTTCACACTGTTAGGAAATTTCTCCTTAGTTCTAGGTTGCTTCTCTCCTTGACTTTAGTTTAGATTCTATCCTGCCTTCCAAATGAGATGTAAAAACATCAGGCACTCCTTAAGATAGCAGGAGTATGCCTCTGCGTGAGTCACCGTTCTGGGTCACCCCCTTCCTGAATCAGCCTCCAGTAAGAAACTGGGTAGGTGACTGGGATATAAATCAGGGGAGGATGAGAGCAACCCTCCCTCCCTCCCCATTGGCTGGGTTTCCAGCACCTTTGCAAGCGAAGGTCGGCTTCTGTATGAGTCACTGTTCAAGGCTGGCCTCTTGTTTCCTTTAGCTTCTGTTCTGTAATAGACTCCTTCTCCTTCTCCTTCTCCTTCTTCTTCCTCCTCCTCCTCCTCCCCCTTCTTCTTCCTCTTCTTCCTGCTTCCTCTTCTCCTCCTCATCTTCTTCTTCCTCCTCCTTCCCCTTCTTCTCCTTCTCCTCCTCTTTTCTTCTTCTTCTCCTTCTCCTTCCTCCTCCTTTTCTTTTTCTTCTCCTTCTCCCTCTACTTCTCTTCCTCCTTCCTCTACTTCCTCCTCCTCCTTCCTCTTCTTCTTCCTGTTTCCCCTTCTCCTCCTTCTTCCTCCTCCTTCTCCCTGCTTCCCCTTCTCCTCCTGCTCTTCCTCCTTCCTCCTTCCTCCTCCTCATTCCTCTTCTTCTTCTTCTTCTTCTTCTTCCTCTTCCTCCTCCTCTTCTTCTTCTTCCTCTTCCTCCTCTTTCCTCTTCTTCTCCTCCTCCCTTTTCTTCTTCTCCTTCCTCTTCCTCTTCTTCTTCCTCTTCTTCCTGCTTCCCCTTCTCCTCTTCTTCTTCCTCCTTCCTCTTCTTCCTGCTACCCCTCCCCCTTCCTCCTCCTTCTCCCTGCTTCCCCTTCTCCTCCTGCTCTTCCTCCTTCCTCCTCCTCCTTCCTCTTCTTCTTCGCCTTCCTCTTCTTCCTGCTTCCCCTTCTCCTCTTCTTATTCCTCCTTCTTCCTCTTCTGCCTGCTACCCTTCCCCCTTCCTCTTCTTCTTCCTGTTTCCCCTTCTCTTCCTTCTTCCTCCTCCTTCTCCCTGCTTCCTGCTCTTCCTCCTTCCTCCTCCTCCTCCTTCCTCTTCTTCTTCGCCTTCCTCTTCTTCCTGCTTCCCCTTCTCCTCCTCCTCTTTTTCTCCTTCTTCTCCTTCCCCCCTCCTCCTTTTTCTTCACAAAACTCAATACGGATTTCAATTGACCCAACACATCAATTGAGCACAATTGGATGAGCTGCCCTCATTTGTGAGTCAGGGACTCTGACAGAGACACACCACAGAGGGAGCCCTAGAACAAGCAAGTCACTTCAAGCTGTGGAAGAATGAAGCGTCCCTCCCTGGAATAAACCGAATCTGGAAAACATGAGCGTGGGGTGAAGTGGGGGCAGCCAAAACATGGCCTGCCCGTTTTTCATCTTGGAGATTAAGCCCCAAAATCAGTGAACAGCATGTCTGCATCTGTCTCCCTTTTCTCAACCTTCCTCTGGCACCTGAATCATTCCTGGCTGAAATATACCTCCTTTTCCTCCTCCCCGCTAATAATCTGGAGCTTCTCATTTCTTTCCCTGCCCGCTGTCTCCCCTCTCTTTCTCTCTCTCTGTCATTCTCTCTGTCTGTATCTGTGTATCTCTCTCTTTCTCTCTCCGTCTTTCTCCCTCTGTGTCTCTCTCTCTGTCTCTCTCTCCGTCTTTCTCTCTGTCTGTCTCTCTCTCTCTCTGTCTCTCTCTCTCTCCCTCTTTCTCTCTCTCTGTCTCTGTGTATCTCTCTCTGTATCTTCCTCTCTCTGTCTCTCTCTGTCTTTCTCTCTGTCTCTCTGTCTCTGTATCTCTCTATCTCCTCTCTCTGTCATTCTCTTTCTCTGTCTCTCCCTCTCTCCCTCTCCCTGTCTCTCTCTGTCTCTGTCTCTCTCTCTCCCCCCTGATGTCTGCTGGGTGCTGACTGAAGCTGTCATTATCAGCTCAATAAATCTCTTGGCACGGAGATCTTCCTTTCTTTCCTTCTCTCTCTCTCTCTCTCTTTTTAATTGAACTGCTGGCTTGCCCGGGGGCGGGGAGGTGGGGGGGATGGAGGCCAGCAAAGGTTGAAGAGAGCAGCATTTTCCCACGCCTAAGACACACCGCCTTGCACATTCCCCGGGCTGCCAGACCTTTCGCAAATGTTTGGATAGCAAAGAGCAAACGGCACACCTTCTCTGGCTTGCTCTTCAGAGCCAGGCCGGCAGGAAGTGGGACACCCCCCCCCTACAGATACACTCCCCCTCATCTCAGCTGATCCACAGCTACCAGCCCCAGCCCGTGTGCTGAGCAAGTCACCCACTCTGGCTTGTTTTTTTTTGGGGGGGGGGTGTCACCGCAAAGCTCTTGAAAAGACACCTGGGAGAAATGGGGTGGATTCTCTTCCTCCACGGCCCCCCCTCCCCAAACTCTGCCCTTTGAGCTGAATGCTAGATAAAGCCTCGGCTTAAAACAGCCATTCGTTTTGTGACTGTTCAAACTTACTGAAAAAAGCGACTTACGACCGTTTTTCACACTTAACGACCCTTGAGACATCCCCGGTGGGGGCTTGGCATCTGGCTCATATTTAGGACAGCTGCCGTGCCCCATCACTGTAAAAGGGGGTCGCGTGATGACCTTCAATCAATGAGGGTTCCTAACTCCACAACGGCAGTGTTCCGCTTAGCGACCACGACGTAAAACAGGGCCACAATCACTTAACAACCCTCTTGCTTAGCAATGGTGGTCGTAAGTCGAGGACTTGTGCCTGTAAAAACTGGTAAAAGTTTCATCTCTGCATCTGGGAAGACGGTGGTGGGTGAGAAAGATTAGATGCAATTCTAATACTCTTATTCAAAAATATCTACAGACCCCTCACATCCTGGACGTAAATTGTTTCAACTCCTACCCTCAAAATGACGCACACCAAGACAACTAGACACAAGGACAGTTTTTCCCCCAAACGCCATCACTCTGCTAAACAAATAATTCCCTCGTTACTGTCAAACCATTCCCTAAGTCTGCATTGCTATTGCTATTATTCTCAGTGTTCCTATCTCCCATCTCCTCCCACTTATGACTGCAGGACTGTAACTTTGTGGCTTGTATCCTTACAATTTATATTGATATTGACTGTTTCCTGATTGCTTATTTGTACGCTGTGACTATCATTAAGTGTTGCACCTTAGGATTGTTGACAAATGTATCTTGTCCTTTTATATCCACTGAGAGCATCTGCACCAAAGACAAATTCCTTGTGTTCCAGTCATACTTGGCCAATTAAGAATTCTATTCTATTCTATATTCTGTTCTATAT
This sequence comes from Thamnophis elegans, assembly GCF_009769535.1. Classification (NCBI taxonomy): domain Eukaryota; kingdom Metazoa; phylum Chordata; class Lepidosauria; order Squamata; family Natricidae; genus Thamnophis; species Thamnophis elegans. The sequence goes on along the minus strand of NC_045555.1, from coordinate 4,864,855 downwards.
TCTGTTCTATATTCTATTCTATTGTCTATCTTCTATCCTATTCTATTCTGTTTATGCTATATTCTATTCTATATTCTATTCTATATTCTATTCTATATTCTATTCTATATTCTATTTTATTTTATTCTATTCCCTATTCTATTCTCTATTCTATTCCCTATTCTATTCTATTCTATATTCTATTATATTGTCTATCTTCTATTAGAATAGAATAGTCTATGCTACATTCTATTCTATTCTACTCTATATTCTATTCTATCTATGCTATATTCTATATTCTATTCTATTCTATATTCTATATTCTATATTCTATTCTATATTCTATTCTATATTCTATTCTATTGTCTATCTTCTATTAGAATAGTCTATGCTATATTCTATTCTATCTATGCTATATTCTATTCTATCTATGCTATATTCTATTCTATTCTATTCTATTCTATTCTATTCTATTCTACTCTATTCAACAATTGCTGGGTTGGGAATAATTTTAAAAAAGGAGTCTATTTCTCCTCTTTCTTGATCAAAAGTCTCTGCTATATGGGTTTGTTTTTTTTTTTAATCCAAAAAAAAAGAAGTCATTCCTCCACCACCACCTCCCCACCCCTCCTATTCGCTTCAGGCCTCTGGGGGCCATTCTCAACCACACAATAGGTAGGGAATCTCCTGTAGGAGTAGCCCTTGCTGGAAGATAAGAGAAATTTAGCAAGCCTGGAGGGCAAGTTTAATTAAAAAAAAAAAATCTGTAGCTTCTGTAGGGAAAGTCTTTTCCCTAACACACACACACACACACACACAGAGAGAGAGAGAGAGAGAGAGAGAGAGAGAGAGAGAGAGAGAGAGCACTCCTCCTCCTTTCACCATTGCAAGAATAGCTGGCTGGGAATCTTGAATTACCCTTTGAGAAAAATCCCCCATGATTTGCAGCCTTCCTTTGACGCACAAACAGGCGGACATGGAATCTGCCAAGGCAGCCAGGCTCCTGCTTAGGAGCTGGAACAAGAAGAGAGAGAGGCTGTGGGGAGCTTTTCCAATCCACAGAGGGTTGTCTGGCCCACACAGGCAGGAAGCGGGCCAAATGGGAAAGGAATAGCAGCACGTTCCGCTGGCCTCAGACAGCGGCCACCACCGCGAGAAAATCTCGGTAGTCCGCAGAAAAATTATTTGCATTTTTTTTCCTGAAAAGTTTTTTTTTGTTCATATAGGTATGCATTCACATAACTATTCTTGTTTACATTTGATGTTCTTATACATTTGTCAGAATATACTTTTTTTATTTTCCATTTTCATAACATATAATCACATGTATACTATTACATAGCCAATATCCTATTGTATTAAGTAGTAATTACATCAGTTCCTCTTGCCATCAACGCCCAGAAAGATAAAAACCCATTATTAGCTCTTCTGCTCTCCATACACCTCTTTCTTCTACCTCTCTCCTACCTCCTTTCTTCCCTCCATCATCCTTTTCTATTAGACTTCCCCTTCCTTTCTCCTTCTCCTCTCTCTTCGTTCCACTCCTCCTTATTCTCCTCATCTTCTCCCCTTACCCTCTCTCCTATCCCTCTCTTCCTATCTTTCTTCTCTCCTCTGTTTCCCACTCTTCCTCTCATTGGTGTATTTCAGCTTCTCAGCAAACTCCATTCTATGTTGTTCTTATACATTTATCATTCCATTTAGAGGGTTATAACACACCATTTGGGTTGCTTTGTTTACTATCCCTCGCTTGTTTTCACACACCCTTCTTTTCCCTTCCTTTTCTCCCTCCCTTCTCTACTTCCTTCCTCGCTCCTTTCCCTTCCTTCTTCCCTTACCCCTCCCCTACTCCTCTCTTCTTCTTCCTCTCCCTGCCCTCTCCCCTTCTCCCTTCTGTCTTCCTCTTTGCATTTTTTTATATTGCACTAAATCAGGGGGTCCTCAAACTACGATCCCTGGGATGGATACGTGCAATGAACGCTTGTGTTGCTGCAGAGAGTCTTTCCCCTTTGGGATCTTTTGGGGGGGGCAGAAATTCCCACTTGGGGTCTGCTTCAGCCTCCTGGTGGGGGGCTTTGGGCGAAGGCTGGAGGGAAGCACCGCTGGTGGCGAAGAGCCGGAGGGCCTCGTTCCAGTGGGAATGCATCTGGCCTGGAACTGGCTGACCATCTCAGCCTGCTGAGCCTCCAGGCGCCGACACCTGGCCTTGCACTCCCGCAGGTCTTCCCTCTGCTTGGAAAGCCTATGCTCCTAGTCCTCAGTGAGGTGCTTCTGCTGAGCCTCCTTCTCAGTCAGATCCAATTTGAACTGAGCTGTTTTGCCCACTCTTTCTCCTGGTGGCTGCTTAGCTAAAGCAACTGCTTCCTGTTGGGGGCCCAAAGGACCCTGGGGTGGGGAGGAGAGGAGTGACAAGTAGAGGCTGGTGAGGCGCCCCTCGACATGAGTGACATTGAGTGGGCCACGCCCACCCAGTCACACACCCACCCAGCCGGTCATTGGCAGATCATATGAGTCGTCTGCGGGATTTAAAATTACGAATTTAGTGGCCCCCGAGGTCCGGAAGTTTGGGAACCCCCTGATTGTCGTCCCCCCTCTCTTTTCTGCGACAGCCCCTCAAATATTGGGAAACTGCTGTCCCAGGGAGATCAGGCGTAGGATTTAAGGCCCTGAAGAAATCTCCTGGTTTCGTAAGAACCCATGACTTCTTAGAGCGAGGACAGGGCTGGGAGAAGGGATTAATAGAGCAGAAAGCTAGAGAGGCCTGCTGAGACTTAGAAACATAAAACTTTGGAGGTCTCTTGACAACTGCAACAGCTTCCTCCCCCCCCCCACACTTTCCCCTCTCCAGCCGCCTTCCCCGCCCAGCTTCCTGTAGCCTGTTTTCCTTGCCAGGAGTTGTTTGACCTCCAATGAGTTGAAGCTGGATAGGTTCCCAGAACTGGGGAGGCTGCTAGGGGAAGCCGGAGGTCAGGCATCTTAACAGCTCGGGAGGAGCTGGGCAGGAGATACTGTTCGCAGCCTAGTGGAATCGGTACTTAGGTTGCAAAAACGGGTGGGGTGTTTATACAGACCTGGCGTGCCTCTCTCTCCCCCCCCCACCCCACACACAGACCCCTTAAAAATAAAAATCACAAGATGTGGAACGAAAAGTGTAGCTGTCCCCCTTTAGTAAAAACACGTCCTTTTTTCCAAAATAAAAAAGGAACAGAAGAGCATTCAGTGGCTCAGTGGTTAAGAGGCTGAGTTTGTTGGTCAGAAGGGTCGTCCGATCGGCGGTTCGAATCCCCAGCGCCGCCTAACGGAGGGAGCTCCCGTGACTTGTCCCAGCTTCTGCCAACCTAGCAGTTCGAAAGCAAGTAGAAAAATGCAAGTAGAAAAATAGGTACCACCTTTTGGTGGGAAGGGAAACAGCGTTCCGGGCGCCTTCGGGAGTTGAGTCGTGCCGGCCACATGACCACAGAGACATCTTCGGACAGCGCTGGCTCTTCGGCTTTGAAATGGAGATGAGCACCGCCCCCTAGAGTCGGGAACGACTAGCACCTATGTGCCAGGGAAAACCTTTACCTTTGACTTTAATTTGTTCTCTCCAGAATAACGGATGGAAACTGAACTGTATTTCACCTGTTCAAACCTAGAGATTCTGAGGAAGGAGCCGAAAGTGGGCTTTTAGAGCAGACCAGCTCTACTTAGCTGAAGGAAAGCATCGGTTTCCCCCCTCCCCCTCCCGGAGAACCTTGCCTTGGCTTATTCTCCACCATGCCCATTCGAAGACCCTTCCCCTTTTTTTTATTTTCATCGCAAACTTCTTTTAAAAAAAAGGGGCAATTCAAAAATTGCACTCTCTGCATGCTCAGACACACTCTCCTCCCCCTTTTTAAGCAGCAGTCCTGCATGTGTGTGTGTCAGGGGGGGTTGGGCTAGAATAGATGACCTACAAGGTCCCTTCCAACTCTGTTAATCTGTAAGCTGTGGCTCATTTAGACAGTGGGGAAGAGGGGGTAGTAGCCCACCCTCCATATGCTCCAAGGGATCTCCTCCTCCTCCTCTTCCCCCTTTATTTGGGACACCCCCCCTCCCCACATAGCTACCAGCAGCTGGAGCCAGCTGTGGGGCGGGGTGTGTGTGTCTGCACGAGTCACCAGGGGCTGCGAAAGGGACACACGACTGACCGGTGGTGGTGGAGGAGAGGCTGGTGGGCGGTTGAGCGCAGTGGAGGAAGGGAGGGGAGGCGGAAGGCGGGTGGGGAGGGGAGGGGAGGGCGGGCAGCTGGGCTCCTTCCTTGTTTTTCCCCCCACTCTCTCGGCCCTCTTGGGTGACCCAGTCCGTTCGGGAGGCTTGCAGCCTTGTTGCTAGCTTTTGCAAAGCTTGCTCAGGGGATTTGCTTTTAATACACTACTATTATTATTATTATTATACAATTGTATCACAGCGGCCAGTTGTTTCGCCGGATTTGGCATCAATTACTAGTCGGGCCCCACCCAGGGGCCTAGGACGTCATAACGTATTTTCGTAATATGCGTGCAGATCCAAGCAGTGCGGCTTTTTGCATTTGACTGATGGTGATTTTGTCAATTTTTAACTGTTTTAAATGCAATTCCAGTGCTTTTGGAATAGCACCCAGTGTGCCAATTACCACTGGAATTACCACTGCTGGTTTGTGCCATAATCGTTGAATTTCGATTTTTAAGTCCTGGTATCTTGCGATTTTTTCATGTTCCTTCTCGGCGACCCTGCTATCACCTGGTATTGCGATGTCTATGATTGTGACCTTATTTTTCTCAACCAGTGTGATGTCTGGTGTATTATGCGCCAGTATTTTGTCGGTTTGTATACGGAAATCGCACAAGAATTATTATTATTATTATTATTATTATTATTATTATTATTATTATTATTGATAATAATAATATTAATATTATTATGTGTTTTTGTAGAATCAGAATGTTCAAGTCTGATAAACTTAGAATTTCCAAATAGCAAGGAAGCCCTTTAGGTATTGCTCCAAGGGCTCCAATTACAATCGGGACAACACAGGATTTCTTTTTCCACAGTCGCTCAACTTCAATTTGAAAGTCCTGGTACTTTGTGATTTTTTCTTGCTGTTTATCTTCAATTCGTGCATCTCCAGGTATTGCAATGCCAATGAACCATCCTTTTTTTTTTCAACTATTGTTATGTCAGGTGTGTTGTGGGCCAAGTGTGGGCCTGTCAGTCTGGATTCTGAAGTCCCACAAGATCTTGACTTTCTCATTCTCTAAAACCTTCTCCACCTGATGTTCCCAGTGGTTTTTGCTGTACTCACATCCAAACGTTTGGCACAATTTCCAGTGAATGATCTTAGCAACACTAAGATCAACGCTAATTATTAACCTGATCATTTAAAGATGTGCTACAAATGCCATTGACTGGTGTTAATGGTTGATACGGTTTGCTGCCAGCATCCTAGGTATTAACCAAGTTCTTCTCCTCCTCCTCCTCCTCCTCCTCCTCCTCCTCCTCCTCCTCCTCCCCCCTCCCCTTTCTCCTCCATTCGAAACTCAGTCAACTGATCATTTAAAGATGTGTCACAAATACCAGTGACTGGTGCTGATGGTTGATGGGGGTTGCTGCCAGCATCCTAGGTATCAACCAAGGACCTTCTTAAAATATAAGATGTTCCGAGTAGTGCAGTTTTTTGCAGTTCTGCTGGTGTTATGGCAGGAAGCTGCAATTTGTTGATGTATCTGGTAAAATTCTTGGACATGGTGCCAGGTGCCCCAATGACAATGGGTATCACTGTCACATGTTTCATCCATAATCGGGTAGTTTTGATGGCCAGTATTTCATGATATTACTCTTATTATAGAAAATATAGAGGAATAATAGCCAATATTAGATATTAATTTGTTAAGAGATACAAAAGGACAGAAAGATGGTTAAAAAAAAATGAAAGGGGGTCACAAAAGGCATGTTATACATAATATGAAGTCACGGAAATGAAATTCAATATCTAGCAACAATAATTATGAATACTCATGAATCAATTAGGGCATTTTTAGTAAACCTTACACTAGGTTTATGTGTACTGAAATATATGATACCCAGATGCCACATCAGTCACACCTTGATGTGTATAAAGAATATAAAAAAATAAAAATTTGATTGGGGGAAGGAAATAAAAAGGCCAAATCTTGAGACTTGGCTGCGAGAGAGGCTGGCTCTTCCCCAAGCTTTCTGTCCCTCTCTGTCAACCCTGTGTCCCTGCTTCTCCTCTCAGCTGCCCCCACCCCACCCCAAAATACTTCCCTCCCTTCCTGTGTGTTGACACAGCCTCCCTCTCCTTCCTCCAGCTGTGAAGTCCTGCCAACATTTCTCTTCATGGGGTGAGGCACACAAGCAGTGGCAAAAGGGAAACCAGCCTCGGTTTGAGTCAGGCCTCCTCCTCCTCCTCTCAGTCTGTGGGGCGCCGAGTGCATGCGTGGGGTGAGGGTGCCGCTGGCCTTGAACAACTTGACAACTGTCGCACACCCACACAACCTTCAAAATTGAAAATTGAGTTGCAACCATTCAAAGTTAACAACAGTGCTCCACAAGGAGACTTGTGGCTGGTCCCCAAAGTTGTGGCTATCGCGGTGTCCCCACAGTCACAAGTGGTCATGACTGGGGCACTTCAGTGGTGGGTTTCAGGCAGTACGGGCTGATACGGGCGTACCAGTGGCCGCTGAGAGCAGTGGCCACCGTATCAGAATGGTGTTTCATTGGGCCTGCCTGGCCACCCCCCCTGCCCACGTTCCTTACCTCTTTTTGAGGGAAACGGGCTAATTGCGCACAGCATACAGTGCCTGCGCAACCTCCGCCAAGCAGCTGAGGCATCGCAGAGTGGTGGCATGCGCGCGAATGCGCAGTGTGCCTGCCCGAGGTGGATGCCCACCCTTGTCACAATGTACCGGTTGCGAGGGGATCTGGACCCACCACTGGGGCACTTGGCAATCAGCACACAGTTACAATGGTCACCGCTTCCCACAATCACATCCTCAGCCTTTGCGATCTTCACTGCCAGGTTCCAATAAGCCACGTCGAGGAGGAAATGCAGCTGCCCCCTGATGCTGCGCTTAAGGACTGCGCACAATTCCATAACAACTGCGACCTGAGCTATCGTCGTACACTCGAGATCGCATTTAATTTTGTTGCACAAGGTGCAATGGCAATAAAGTAAACTAACACACACACACACAGGACGTGCCCCATCACAAGGAAATATTGGTGTAAAATTCAGAAATGGCTGGAAGAGATTACGGAGCAAAAGGTAGAATTGAAACCGGAATCGTTCTCCTTAGGAATATTAGACCCGAAAACGGACAAAGAAATTCAATACATAACACTACACATACTCACTGTAGCTAGGATCGCACAAAACTGGAAACAAATACAATACAATACAATAGCAGAGTTGGAAGGGACCTCGGAGGTCTTCTAGTCCAACCCCCTGCCTAGGCAGGAAACCCTATACCGTTTCAGACAAATGGCTATCCAACATCTTCTTAAAGACTTCCAGTGTTGGGGCATTAACAACTTCTGGATCAAAATCAATAGACCCGCAGACGAAACAATAATTAGAAAGGTACTTGAATGCACAGACAAAAGGACCCTGGAGTTAAAAGAAAGAGAAGAATCGGATTTCTATAAAATATGGAATAGAATTTATAAGCGGCTAGAAAACAGAAGCCAAAACATGAAATAGAAGCCTCTGTTTGTGTTTTTCCCCTGATGAAAGAAATGTCCTTCTGGGTTCGGCTCCAAGTGGGGGGAAAAGACACTGGAGACATGGAGGCTGCTTGGAAAGATGGTTTATTGGTGGACAGGGCCAGGTGGCGTGAGCCCTGAACAGAAAAGGTGATCACATGCTTCAATGTTGGGTGAAGAAGAAGAGAAGGAAGGAAGAGAAGCTGAGACCCTGGTTTTATGCCCTCTCTGGCCTTTGATCTTGAGCTTGTATTCTGATTGGTTGTCAGACTCCCATGGGGCCATGCAGGACCAACTCTCTAGGCTGCATTTTGAATCCAGGTTTGCTTGAGCTCTCAGATGCCATGTGGCAAGTTGGGTAAAGCGCCAATATTATCATGCCTTAATCCCATCTCCCTGGAGCTGAAGGGGAGAACTCTTTATTATGTAAAGGGACTAGTGTGGCCTTCTTAATGGCCCACTGACAAAGGGGATGCTGCAGGAAGTTTCTCTTTAAAATGTTTCTCCCTTTCACGTCCAGGGAAATATAATATTCTGCCTTTTCAACATTTCCTAGGATATTTGATTTCTCTAGGAGAGGTCTGGGTGATAACTTTCCACACCCCCTAAACTAGTATTGAATAAAAAAATGAACCAAAGTTACTAGTTACTATCAAACTTAAAATATTGACCACAATGTAAATATAATGGTGATATGAACAATTAATATTATTACAAGTGTTAGTACAACTGTTACTACGCTACTACAGAAGTTAAAATCGATAGGAAGGCAATGGAGAAAGGAGAACTACAAAGGCTAAACATGAATGTGATACAGAAGGCTGCATAGCTAGTTTATATTGTTATGTTTGTCTTATTTTTTCCTTTGTGTGTGTGTGTGTTTTAAAGGTAAAAATGTTTAATAAAAACTATTTAAAAAGTAATAGTAAACTAATACACACACAGGCTCCTTCAAACTGGCAACCTTCTATATTAAACAGCAAATAAGTACATTGCCAGAGTGGTGTTTCTCTGGAGCTGCGAATATTTTTTAAAAAAAAAACACACACCTGGCTGGAATTCAGCCTGACCTCAGAAGTTTCCGGACTGCCCGCAATGTTTGTTGACATCTGCCCCCAAACTTCCTAAAACTCCCCCCCCCCCCAAAAAAACTTCACTGTTTATTTATACTTAGGCTAAAATTTCTCAGCTGCGTCTCTTCCTCCATCAAAGGAATGAAGCATGAAAGGGGGAATTCTAGAAAGAATGAAAACAAAACTTTTTGTGCGCCGCGCGCCGCGAACGCATGTTGCAAACCTCTGCAACCCCCTCCCTCCGCCACCCCCCCCCGCCCCAAAAACCACAACCACCCAAAGCATCTCAACATTGTTCCTGAGAAAAACAGCCGATGGGCGAAGCCGCTTCCGGCTGCTGCTTTTGGCATGGAGGATTTGAATAATGTCACGCTGTCCTTTCCCAACTGGAAAGAGCATAAATATTATCAAAGAACATTTTTTTTTGGCACTGCGCAAGACGAAGGGAATAAAAATCCTTCTGTCTTTTTTTTCCCCCTCCAGCCCCCACCTTCTTCCCTCGCACGCTCTCCTTTTTCTAATAAGGACAAACTCGTGAGATCCGAAAAAAATGAGTCAGATTTCTCGGGGTGTCGGTGAAAAAGCATTTTATTCCAGGAGCTTAACTCCAAAAGGAAAACAAAAGGAGGGAAGCGTTTAAAAGACGGAAAGGAAGGTGGGTTTGGGGTTGGTTTTGGTTCCCCCCCCCCTCTTGGGATGGAATCGAATAACAGAGGTGGAATAGAATAGAATGTAGGATAGACAGAGAACAGAACAGAACAGAACAGAATTCTTTATGGACCAAGTGTGATTGAAAGTAGAGTAAAGTAGAATAGAATAGAATAGAATAGAATAGAATGTAGGATAGACAGAGAATAGAATAGAATAGAATTCTTTATTGGCCAAGTGTGATTGAATGGAGTAGAGTAGAGTAGAGTAGAGTAGAGTAGAGTAGAGTAGAGTAGAATAGAATGTAGGATAGACAGAGAATAGAATAGAATAGAATAGATTAGATTAAAATAGAATAGAATAGAATTCTTTATTGGCCAAGTGTGATAGAGTAGAGTAGAGTAGAGTAGAGTAGAGTAGAGTAGAGTAGAATAGAATGTAGGATAGACAGAGAATAGAATAGAATAGATTAGAATAGAATAGAATAGAATTCTTTATTGGCCAAGTGTGATTGAATAGAGTAGAGTAGAGTAGAGTAGAGTAGAGTAGAGTAGAGTAGAGTAGAACAGAACAAAACAGAACAGAATTCTTTATGGGCTAAGTGTGATTCAAGGCAGAGTAGAGTAGAATAGAATAGAATAGACTATAGGCAGAATAGAATAGCTGGAAGGGATCTTGGAGGTCTTCTAGTCCAACCCCCTGTTCAGGCAGGAAGCCCTATAACAGTGATGGCTAGCCTATTTGTTGCCACGTTCCGAAAGCATGTGCGTGCAATACTGCGTGCGCGCTTCCACCCATAATGCAATACATGCACAACCACCACTCCCGCGTGCCCTGCCCCCACACATACATGTGTGACCCCCTTCGCATGCACCCAACCCCTGCACATGCATGCGTGACCCCGCACATGCATGGGTGAGCCGGCACATTCTCCCCCTGCATGCGGGTGCAACTCCCGCACATATCCATGCCTGTGCCCTGCCCCTGTGCATACATGTATGACCCTTGCACGTGTGCCCCACCCCCCATGCATGTATATGCGGCAACCCCATAAGCGTGCCCCGCACATTTGAGCATGCACGATGTCAGGAAATTCCTCCTTAGTTCCAAGTTGCTTCTCTCCTTGATTAGTTTCCACTCATTGCTTCTTGTTCTGCCCTCAGATGCCCTGGAGAATAGCTTGACTTCCTCCTCTTTGGGGCAACCCCTGAGATATTGGAAGACTGCTATCCTGTCTCCCCTGGTCCTTCTTTTCATCAGACAAGACATACCCAGTTCCTGCAACCGTTCTTCATATGTTTTAGCCCCCAGTCCCCTAATCATCTTTGTTTCTCTTCTCTGCACTCTTTCTAGAGTCTCCACATCAAGTGGTGTGCATTAAATATGTATATTTACAGATACAGATTAACAGAATTGGATGGGACCTTAAAGGTCTTCTAGTCCAACCCCCTGCCTAGGCAGGAAACCCTACACCACTTCAGACAAAGGGTTATCCAACATCTTCTTAAAGACTTCCAGTGTTGGAGCATTCACAACTTCTGGAGGCAACTTCTGTTCCACTGATTAATTGTTCTCACTGTCAGGAAATTTCTCCTCAGTTCTACATTGCTTCTCTCCTTGATTAATTCCCACCCATTGCTTCTTGTCCTGCCCTGCTTTGGAGAATAGCTTGACTCCCTCTTCTTTGTGGCAACCCCTGAGATATCGGAAGACTGCTATCGTGTCTCCCCTGGTCCTTCTTTTCATTCAACTAGACATACCCAGTTCCTGCAACCGTTCTTCATATGTTTTAGCCTCCAGTCCCCTAATCCTCTTTGTTGCTCTTCTCTACACTCTTTCTAGAGTCTCCATGTCAAGTGGTGTGCATTAAATATGTATATTTACAGATACAGATTAACAGAGTTGGATGGGACTTTGTAGGTCATCTAGTCCAATCCCCCCCCCGTCCCAGCAGGAGACCCTTCACCATTTCTGACAAATCCAATCTCTTCTTGAAAGCCTCCAGCGATGAAGCTCCCACAACTTCTGAAGCCAACTTTTGTTCCATGGGTTGATTGTTCTCACTGTCGGGAAATTCCTCCTTATTTCTAGGTTGAATCTCTCCTTGGTCAGTTTCAATCCATTATTATTCCTTGTCTGGCCTTCAGGAGCTTTGGAAAATAGCTTGGCTCCCCTCCTCTCTGTGGCAGCCCCTCAAATATTGGAAGACTGCTCTCCTGTCTCCCCTGGTCCTTCTTTTCATGAAACTAGACATACCCAACCGTTCTTTGACATCTGAACTGGGAGGAGTCAGACTCCCAGTCCCCCCTTATTTGCAGAAAGTCTTTGCTTCTGTTTGACTTTGGTTGAGTGTGCGTGAGGAACAAGGGGAGATTTTGGGGAGATCAAAGAGGAATAACAGTAGCAAGAAAAGTCGCCGGAGATTCTCAGTGTTCCAGTTGTCCCCAAAAGGGCTTTGTTTTCAAAAGGCAACTGGGCTTCCTCCTTTTTTCTTTCTATCTTGAAGACGCTTCGCTTCTCATCCAAGAAGCTTCACTGATGAAGGAAACGTTGCGGTTGCTAAGTTAGCAACATGGCCGTTAAGTAGACCGGACTTCCCCGTGGACTTTGCTTGTCTAGAGGTTATAAAAGGGGATCGCATTGTAGGAAGTTATCACCCAGCCCTCTCCCAGAAAAATGAAATATCCTAGGAAATATTGAAAAGGCAGAATATTTCTCTGGATGTGAAAAGAAAGAAACATGTTTTAAAAGACAGAAGCCTGCAGCTTCCTGCCCATCCCCACTTTGTCAATGGGCCATTAAGAAGGCCAAGCTAGTCCACTTTACATAATAAAGGCTTCTCCACTTCAGCTGCAGGGGGATGGGATTAAAGCATGATAATATTGGCCGCAACTGACCACATGGCATCTGAGAACTCAACCAAACCTGGATTCAAAGCACAGCCTAGAGAATTGCCCCTGCATGGCCCCATGGGAGTCTGACAACCAATCAGAATACATTTCTTACACAGGAACAGGAAACAGATAGGTGGGACTGAACAGGTTATAAAAAGCCTAGCAAGCCCCTCCTTCAGCCCTTCTCTTCTTCTCCACCAACATTGAAGCATGTGATCACCTTTTCTGTTCAGGGCTCAAGCCGCGTGGTCCTGTCCACCATTAAAACCATCTTTCCAAGCAGCCTCCATGTCTCCAGTGTCTTTTTCCCCACTTGGAGCCGAACCCAGAAGTACATTTCTTTCATCAGCATGATCCCAACACCCCTCCCCCACACACAAACTGCAAATATCACAAGTGTGAGTTTAGTTGCCATGAATTTTGATATCGGACCATGGGAATGCTACAATGGCTGTGCGAAAAATGGTCGTAAGTCAACTTTTCCGTGAACCGTCACTAAACGAATTGCTTTAAGTTGAGGACTACCTGTATTTAAGTGCTCCTGAATTGAGGATCCATGCCAGTTGCCCCCCCCCCCGACTTCTACCTTAAACCCTTGATAATTCATGCCAGTTCTCCCCCCCCCCCCCGGGCCCCCTCAGGATTGGGTTTGGCTAGTCTACAGAGAAGGAGGACTAGGGGTGACATGGTAGCAATGTTCCAGTATTTGAGGGGCTGCCAGAAAGAAGGGGTCCACTTATTCTCCAAAGCACCAGACAAGAAGCAATGGGTAGAAACTAACCAAGGAGAGAAGCAACCGGGGATTAAGGAGAAACTTCTTATCAGGGAGGACAGTTAAGCAGTGGAACTGCCTGCCTCCAGAAATCCTGGGTGCTCCATCACTGGAAGTTTTTAAGAAGAAACTAGACAGCCACTTATCTGAAATAGTAAAGGTTCTCCTGCTTGAGCAGAGGGCTGGACTAGAAGACCTCCAAGGTCCCTTCCAGCTATTCCATTCTGTCTATCCTATATTCCCTTCCATTCTATTCTATTTTCTCTTCTCTTCTACTCTATTCTACTCTATTCTATTCTACTTTCTCTTCTCTTCTACTCTCTGTTCTATTCGGTTCTCTTCCACATTCTCTTCTCTTCTACGTTATCTTCACTTCTCTTCTACTCTCTGTTCTCTTCTCTTCTATGTTCTCTTTTCTACTCTGTTCTCTTCTCTTCTCTTCTGTCCAGTCTTCCATTCTGTCTATCTTCTCTCTTCTCTTTCCTCTTCTCTTCTCTCTCTCTTCTCTTCTCATCTCCTCTAGTCTATCCCTATCCTATCTTTCTACCCCATTCCATCCCAATCCTATTCGAGGGACTTCTGCAGCTGGCCCACCCTTCAGAAAACGAGCCCTTAGGCTCTTTGCATCGCGGATCCTTTCCAATGAAACGGGTGATGATCTCCACACGGGACGGGGAGAAGAACGAAAGAGAACCGCAACCGATTCTCTGGGGACCCCTTGGGCGAAAAAGACGGGCCGGTGCTCCTGCGGCTGCTGCCGGGGAGGAGGCAAGGCCTATAAAACTGGACCCCGGCCGGAGCTCTCTCTTTCCGGCTTCCCAAAAATGCATCTCTGCTTACACGGAAGCCCGCTTTGTGCCGGAGCCAAAGGAAGCCCAGGAGCCGCTTGGAAACAATTATAGGTTGACCTTCGGAAGAGGGAGGGGAGGAAGCGGGGCGGACGATGACAGGGATTCTCCCGGTGTGTGTGTGTGTCGTTTGGAAGACGTTACCCAGATCCTTCCTGGAAGGAAAGGCGAGATCATTGTTCCTCCTTCTCGGAGGAGGAGGATGGAGCTCTTACGCAAGTCTCAGTCGGTGGGTGGGTTTGGTTTAACACCCGCGGAGGGGATCGCGTGTGTGAGCGAACAGCCTCGGGCTCGCCGTGCAAGCGGGACAGGCGGTTGTGTGTTTGCCGCTTGCTGCTCTTCACTTGTTCCTACTTCGATCAATCAGAATAGAGGTGGAAGGGGCCTGGGAGGTCTTCTAGTCCAACCCCCTGATCAGGCAGGAGACAATCTACCATATCAATCAATCAGAATAGAGCTGGAAGGGGCCTGGGAGGTCTTCTAGTCCAACCCCCTGTTCAGGCAGGAGACCCTCTACCATATCAATCAACCAGAATAGAGCTGGAAGGGGCCTGGGAGGTCTTCTAGTCCAACCCCCTGATCAGGCAGGAGACCATCTACCATATCAATCAATCAATCAATCAATCAGAATAGAGCTGGAAGGGGCCTGGGAGGTCTTCTAGTCAAACCCCCTGTTCAGGCAGGAGACCTACCATATCAATCAATCAATCAATCAATCAATCACAGAAAAGAGCTGGAAGGGGCCTGGGAGGTCTTCTAGTCCAACCCCCTGATCAGGCAGGAGACCCTCTACCATATCAATCAACCAGAATAGAGCTGGAAGGGGCCTGGGAGGTCTTCTAGTCCAACCCCCTGATCAGGCAGGAGACCATCTACCATATCAATCAATCAATCAATCAATCAGAATAGAGCTGGAAGGGGCCTGGGAGGTCTTCTAGTCAAACCCCCTGTTCAGGCAGGAGACCTACCATATCAATCAATCAATCAATCAATCAATCACAGAAAAGAGCTGGAAGGGGCCTGGGAGGTCTTCTAGTCCAACCCCCTGATCAGGCAGGAGACCCTCTACCATATCAATCAATCAGAATAGAGCTGGAAGGGGCCTTGGAGGTCTCCTAGTCCTCACTGGCTGGAGTTTATTCAGCAGGACACACCTGGAGATGATGCCTGCTTTGTGGAGAGGGAAAAGGATCTAGACGTGTGTGTGTGTGTGTGTGTGTGTGTGTGTGTGTGTGTGTGTGTCTGTGTCTGCTTTTGAGTCAGTCTTGACTTCTGGGAACTGCCTGGACAACTCCCTGCAGTTTTCTTGGCAAGATTTCAGAAATGGTTTGTCATTGCCTCCTCCCTGGAGAGGGGAAGTGGCCCAAGCTGGCTTTGTGCCTAAGTGAGGCTAGAACTCACCCTCTCCTGGTTTCTAGCCTAAAGGTGTGATTAGAACTCACCACCTCCTGATTTCTAGCCTTAGGTGGGACTAGAACTCATTATCTCCCAGTTTCTAGCCTAAAATGCACCTAGAATTCACAGTCTCCTGGTTTCTAGCCTATTGTAGAACTAGAACTCACTATCTCCCAGTTTCTATCCTAAGGTGGGACTAGAACACACTGGCTCCTGTAGAACTAGAACTCACTATTTCCCAGTTTCTAGCCTAAGGTGGCACTAGAACTCACAATTTTCTGGTTTCTGGCCTAATGTAGAACTAGAATTCACTACCCACCCACCCCGTTTCTAACCTAAAGTGGGACCAAAACTCACCGTCTCCTGGTTTCTAACCTAAGATGCAACTAGAACTCACGGCCTCCTGGTTTCTAGCCTAATATAGAACTAGAACTCACTATCTCCCCCAGTTTCTCACCTGAGGTGTGATTAGAACTCACCACCTCCTGGTTTCTAGCCTAAGGTAGGACTAGAACTCACTATCGCCCGGGTTCTAGCCTAAGGTGGATCTAGAACTCACAGGCTCCTGGTTTCCACCCTGGTGCTGTAGCCATGGCACCAATCTGGATGTCCCCTTGAGCCTTCCATCTTGATAAATTAGTCTCAAGGCCTTTCCTTAAGAGTTTTAGTGGAGCTTTTTGAACCTTCTATTCCTGCATGGCGTGTGCCGTTTTTCTCACGTTAGCAAAGGTGAGAAACCAAACCAACCTTTTCCAGGAAACATTTGGGATACGGGAGGCAGGCGTGGCTCCTTCGCTCCGTGTTTCAATATTCCCTCTGCTGTTTCCCACGGGTGACACTTAATTTATCGAGACCATTTGCAAGGCGGTCTCGCCCTTAGGGAGGCTTATGAAGGCACATGCGTTTGCGCAGCCGAAGCCTGGAACTCCAGACCCGGAGGGGGAAACACACACAAACACACACATACACAAACTCTGGGGCCCAAAGCTGGCCACCCGATGGGACAACAGGACACCGACCACCAGAGTCCGCCAGAAACTCCTCTCAATGTCCACAGAAGCATCAATCCGGAGATCCAGATTGGGCTGGGAGGCCCTGAAAATTGAAAAAAGGGCTCTTTGTGAGAGGCAGAGCACAGCGAAGGGAGGAGGAAATGAATCTCGGGGAGGGAGGAAGGAGCGGAGGGAGAGGGAGAGGGAGAGAGTGAGAGAGAGAGAGAGAGAGAGGGAGAGACTGTGCACAAGGAACTTGTGTTTTATGGATATGCACCACGTTGGCAGTGTGTAGGTGGCACTAGGAGAATGCGTGCTGCTATTTATTTATTTTTTTGCTTTAGGGAAGCGACCAACACGCCAAAAAAGTAGTCAGCACAAGGGACACTTTATTCCTTCCTCTTCTCTCTCTCTCTCTCTCTCCTTCTTTTTTCTTTCTTCCTCCCTCCCTCTCTCTTCCTCCCTCTCTCTCTCTCTTCCTCTCTTCCTTTTTTCTTTCTTCCTTCCTTCCTCCCTCCCTCTCTCCCTTTTCTTTCTTCCTCCCTCACTCCTTCTTTCTTCCTCCCTCTCTCCCTCCCTTTTTCCTTTCTTCCTCCCTTCCTCCCTCTCTCTTCCACCCTCCCTCCCTTTTTTCTTTCTTCCCCCCCTCTCTCTTCCCCCTCCCTCCCTTTTTTCTTTCTTCCTCCCTCCCTCCCTCCTCTCTTCTTCCCTCTCTTCCACCCTCCCTCCCTTTTTTCTTTCTTCCCCCCCTCTCTCTTCCCCCTCCCTCCATTTTTTCTTTCTTCCTCCCTCCCTCCTTCTCTCTTCTTCCCTCTCACTCTCTCTTCCTCCCTCCCTTTTTTCTTTCTCCCCCTCTCTCTTCCCCCCCTCTTCCTCCCTCCCTCTTTTCTTCCTCCCTCCCGCCCTCTCCTTCCCTACCACCCTTTTTCTTCCTCCCTCCCCCCTCTCCCCCCTCTCTCTCCCACTTCACCAGGCCAAAATTGCCCGAGTTCATTTCCAAACGGGTGGTAAGGCCACATCAATTCCTGCCCTGCCAGCCTTTGTCTGAAACACTTCTGGATGTCATGGAGCCTGGAGGAAATGGGTTGCGAGCGAGCAACGGAGTAGGGAAGGGGGGCGGGAATTCAATTTCCTGACGTGCTAACAGAGGCCAGGGCTAAACTAAAATTGCTCCCAGATCGGTCCCATGACCTACATGAGCCGGGCACGATCCTACGGCCCTTGCTCTCATTCCTTCCTCCTTCCGCAGAGGCTTAAATTAAATTTGCTTTCCTCTGAAGGAGAGCAATGTCATTTTGTAAGAAAGCTGCTCAAAGGCTGGGGAAGGGGCTGGAGCTGGTGTCTGCTGGCAACTCATTAGAGCCCAGGCTCGCCCCAAAATAATAATTGCTCAAATGGAGGATAATCTATATATATAAAAACGAAATAGCCACTCGCGCGACATCGCGAAATCTCCAGAACCATAAAGCCTACACACTTGAAATTTGCCACGTATGTTCCTTTTGGCTTCTAGATGCTCACTAAGAAAGGATTTGTCGAAATGACCATCAGATCATTAGTATTTCTTATACAGTATTATATTAACACGCTGTGATGCTAAGGAGTTAGAAGTTCTACTCCCCCTCCCCATCTGAGAAGAACTCTGTTCCAACTGCCAGTTGCTTTATATTAACACACTTCGATGTTAAGGGGTTACACATTCTACTCCCCCTCCCCACCTGAGAAGAACTCTGTTCCAACTGCCAGTTGCTTTATATTAACACACTTCGATGTTAAGGGGTTACACATTCTACTCCCCCTCCCCACCTGAAAAGAACTCTGTTCCAACTGCCAATTGCCTTACATTAACACACTCTGATGCTAAGGAGTTGCACGTTTTACATTAATTTTCAAGCTTTAGGTATCAATCCCGATCAGATAGTTTCGTAGCGAAGCATTGGTATCCAGCTAGTATTGAATGTAAAGGATGAAGAAGCGGGGGCACCCAATCAAATTGCAAAAAAAAAAAAAAAAACATTAAGGCTTCCCCCCATCTTCTTTTCCAATTAGACAGCCAGAATTCGTACAGCTCCTACCACCACTCAAATTGCAAATTCTGGGGTTTTGATCTAACTTTCTGACTTGCTGCCTGTCAAAGAGAGATCTAATCTAGAACTAAGGAGAAATTTCCTGGCCGTGAGAACAGTTAATCCGTGGGACAGCTTCCCTCCAGAAGTTTTGGGCGCTCCGTCACTGGAGGCTTTCAAGAAGAGATCGCACAACCCTTTGCCTGGAACGGTGTAGCGTTTGAGCAGCGGGGTTCGGCTAGAAGACCTCCAAGGTCCCTTCCAACTCTTGTTATTCTATCAATGCCTTCCTCTCTGCTGGAAAGGGAGCAAATGAAACATCCTCAGGACTCCTGCCTTGAGCAAGGAGTTGGACTAGGACTGTGATGGCGAATCTGTGGCACGTATGCCACAGGTGGCATGTATGCAGAGTCCTCTCTGCGGGCACGCTAGCTGTCGCCTAAGCTCAGCTCCACCGCACATGTGTGTGCACCTCCCACTGGCCAGCTGAGTTTTGCATCCGTGTGGGGCAGGGCAGATGTGGGAGACACGCATGCATGCACGGGAGGGCAGATGTGCATGCGGGGGTGGTGCCCCAGCACCCCCGTGGCTGGTCACGCGACGGCAAAAGGTTTAGCCATCCCTGGACTAAAAGACCTCCAATGTTCCCTTCCAGCTGTATGATTCTATAATTTCTTTTCAGAGAGAATCTAATGTTTTTGAGTTTCTTGCATCTGGAAAAGAAACCAGGGGTGGGATTGGGACGAGTGGGACAGGACGGTTAGGTTTTGCTCCGTCTAAGAAGGGGGGTGGGGGTGGGTGGGCTGCCTTCTCCTCTCGTGCCTTGCCCCATCCTGCCTCAACCTCAAGAGGGTTGACAACTCTGCTTTATGGCCCCTGCAACCCCTCCCTTCCGCCCCCTAGCAAATTCCACACTCCTGTGGCCTCAAATCCACTTTGTGTTGTGCAGTTGGCAGGAGTGGCGGGGGGGGGGGGGAGTCACACGGCGGTTGGGTGTTTGCGGTGGGGGGGGGCAGGTCTTTTTCTAATTAGGGTGTGTGTATGTGTGTGTGTGTGTGTGTGTGTGTGTGTGTGTGTGTGTGTGTGTTCCCCCCTCCCTTGTTCGGCAGCATCTCCTCTTCCCCGCCCCCCCGCCCTGGGTTTTTGTGCAGCTGCAACGCCACTGGCCCCCGGCCCCCCTACTTTCTCACGCTCCCCATGCCAAGTCGTGTAATTGGATGGGCGGCCGCCAAGAGCCGAGGTCGGCCTCTCAGCCTTGCTCCTTCTGCTCACACTTAACTGGGGAGATGTTTTTCCTTGAACGCTCCTCTCTGGAGACTTCTTTTTTTTTTCCCCTACACACACACACACACACACACACACACACACACACCACCTGGCTCCTGGTCAAGGTCACAGCTGAGCTCCGCCAGACCGCAACGCTCCAGGGCAGAGTCCCACAAGCAGAGGGAGGGATTATTACACCTCCCGGAATCTCCGGCTAGCTAGGCCAAAAGGGGTTGGTGATTCATAGTACGGTGACATGGTATAAAGGAGTTGGAAGGGACCTTGGAGGTCTTCTAGTCCAACCCCCCGCTCAAGCAGGAGAGCCTTCACCATTTCAGACAAATGGCTGTCCAGTCTCTTCTTTAAAAAACTTTAGAATAGAATAGAATAGAATAGAATATGGAAGAGAGAATAGAATAGAAAATAGAAGAGAATAGAAGAGAGACTAGAATAGAATAGAATATAGAAGAGAGAATAGAATAGAATAGAATAGAAAATAGAATAGAAGAGAGACTAGACTAGAATATAGAATCGAGAATAGAATAGAATATAGAAGAGAGAAGAGAGAATAGAATAGAATAGAAAATGGAAGAGAATAGAAGAGAGAATAGAATAGAATAGAATATAGAAGAGAGAATAGAATAGAAGAGAGAAGAAAGAATAGAATAGATTAGAAAATAGAATAGAAGAGAGACTAGAATAGACTATAGAAGAGAGACTAGAATAGAATAGAACATAGAAGAGAGAATAGAATAGAAGAGAGAAGAGAAAATAGAATAGAATAGAAAGTAGAAGAGAGAATAGAATAGAGTAGAGTGGAATAGGAATAGGAATTAGAATATAGATGGTGTAGGGTCCCTTCCAACTCTGTTAATCTGTTATAGAACAGCACAGAACAAAACAGAACAGAATATAATAGAATAGAAGCTGGAAGGGACCTTGGAGGTCTTGTAGTCCAGTCCCCTGCTTAAGCAGGAGAACATATACTAGTTCAGATAACTAGCTGTCTAGTTTCTTCTTTAAAACCTGCAGTGATGGACCATCCACAACTTCTGGAGGAAACGTCTGGTCCACTGGTTAATTGTCCTCACGGTCAGGAAAATTCTTGATTAGTTTCCACCCATTGCTTCTTTTTTTGCCTTCTGGTGCTTTGGAGAATAGTTTGACTCCCTCTTCTTTGGGGCAACCCCTGAGATATCGGAACACTGCTACCGTGTCTCCCCTAGTCCTTCTTTTCCTTAAACTAGACAAAACCCAGTTCCTCCAACCGTTCTTCATACGTTTTAGCCTCCAGTGTCCCCTAATCCTCTTCGTTGTTTTTCTCTGCACGCTTTCTAGAGTCTCCACGTGTTTTTTACAAAACTGGAGGCAGGATTCCAAGCACTCCTCTCCCCTTTCGCTCCTCTTTTATTTCCCCTGGGAGGGGCCACCTGTGGCTTTACTCCCAAGTTCGACCCCTGTTCTTTAGCTGTTCCCTTCGTCTGGCAACTCACACTGGGAACAGGCTCCAGCTGTTCTTCTGCCTCACTGATGCCTGACTCTAAAGGCAGCTGATAACTGTTAGATGGTTCTGGCTCCCCTCTTTGCCTCTGACACAGAGCCCCCATCCGAGCCTTCCCCAGACTCCAGGACTGGCCCATCTTCCTCCCCAACCTCCTCGCTGTCTGAGTTCTGCCACCGCTGGCGGGCCACGACAGTAATATCCTGACCAACAGCTGTGTCTGTTTAAACATCTCTGGCCAGGGACGGAGCCAATTGCAATCTAAGGCAAGTTTACCCTACTTTGTAGTTCTTCCTTCTGCAAATTTGCCAGCCCCCCCCTCCCCTTGCTTGCTTACACATTTTTTGTCCCTCCTTGAGCAATAAGCGGGCACCACTGTTGCCATTATCTCCCTCCTGACAGGCTTTTTCACATTGTGAGGACGTTGATTGCCTCTCTCTGTCATCTTTGTGTTTCCAAGCAGGCGTACCCAATTCTTTTCAATATTGAGACAATCTTCCCAGCCTTTTTGGTGTTTTGTTTTTTTTGGAGTTCCTTACGGTGCAATATTTCAAGGTCTCCTTCCTTCATTTTTCCATCTCTGCTGCGTCAGGAATGGATTCCAGCTTTTTGGACAGTTTCCTCATCCCAGATCAGGGATTAAGGGGTGCCGGGGGGCGGGGGGGGAGAGGTTTGCAAAGGTTGCGTCCTTTTGTCCAAGTTTTCTCTGTCTGGTATTATTATTATTATTATCATTTTTTGAGAAGTGGGTGTGGAATGACAGAAGAGAGGGAGGAGAAGAAGCTGCGGTGGGGTGTGTGGCCATGGGGCAAGAGAATGTGGCCACCAAATTCAACAAAGCCCACGTTTGACCCGGCTCTTGTTTCGGTCTCTCAAGGGAGGATCCAACTTGAATAACAGCGGGAGGGCGGAATCTGGGCTTGAGCTGAAGAAGAGGAGGAGGAGGAGGAGGAGGAAGAGGGAGGGGTGCAGCACAGAATGCAGACGGTAGGGAGGGTTAGAAAAGGGGCGCGTGGAGTGATGGGTCTGTTTCCTCTTGAGGGGAAGGGAAGCATTCCAGCTTGATTGCTCGCAGAGATCAGCAGCTCCTCTGTGCAGAAAAACACCTTAAGCTTTTGTCTGGGCTCGGCTCAGGGTCAGTGCGTGGAAGGGAGACCACCTGGACATCCTGGTGCTGGCAAGTAGACCAAGATTGGAAGGAAATCCCCAGCTTCCTGGTGTGGCTGCCAGAGAAAGCAGAACTAGTACATGATCCATGAACTCCTGTTCTAGGCTTCCCAAGAGCACGAAGCCAACTCCTGGTCCCGACAAAAAACCCTTTTATTAATTGACTGTGACTTCTGCTCATTCACCTCCAGCAAAGTCTTTCCAGGGAGGATTTACGGTCACAGACCTTATCTGGCTTGGAGAGCTGCCAGGCTGATATCTGCAAAACTTGGCGAGGAGTCTCGGAGAGCCCTGAACCAGTGAAGTGAACTAATGGTCTCCTGCAAACTCCACTCCCCTTTCGCTCCTCTTTTATCTCCTCTAGGAGGGGCCATTCATCATCCACCTGTGGCCTTATTCCCAAGTCGACTCCTGTTCTTTAGCTGTTCCCTTCGTCTGGCAACTCACACTGGGAACAGGCTCCAGCTGTTCGTCTGCCTCACTGATGTCTGACTCCGAAGGCAGCTGATAACTGGCATACGGCTCTGGCCCCCTCTCTGCCTCCGACACAGAGCCCTCATCAGAGCCTTCCCCAGACTCCAGGACTGGCCCATCTTCCTCCCCAACCTCCTCACTGTCTGAATCTGCTGCCAGCTCTGCTGGAGGGCCACAACAACTCCTCACAATTTAATCTCCACCTTTTAAAGTCTGTGCTGATCCTTTAAAGGTGTTACGAAGCTTCCGCTCGCTCACAGACCCAAATCCGGGCTAAAGAAAGGCCAAGAGGTGGAAAATGAAAACAGTGGGGCCCCAGAGAGAAAAGCATCATTCCAGAGGGTGGAAGGATTCCTTCAGAATTTAGAGTTCTGTCTCCTTTAGCCGGTCCCAACTTTGGGGTATTCTTTTAAGGCTGGAGAGTCCAGTCTTCAGAGAAGATCCAGGGGTGACTTGATAGCAGTCTCACAATATTTGAGGGGCTGCCACAGAAAGGAGTGGGTCGACCTATTCTCCAAAGCACCAGAAGGCTGGAGAAGAAGCGATGGATGGAAACTAACCAAGGAGAGAAGCAACCTAGAACTAAGGAGGAAATTCCTGACAGTGAGAACAATTAATTAGGGGAACAGAATTTGCCTCCAGAAGTTGTGAATGCTCCAACACCGGAAGTTTTTAAGATGTTGGATAACCATTCGTCTGAAGTGGTGTAGGGTTTCCTGTCTATTCCTTATTCTATTCTAATTCTATTCTATTCCTTATTCTATTCTAATTCTACTCTATTCTTTATTCTGTTTTGTTTTGTTCTGTTCTGTTCTGTTCTAGTCTATTCTATTCTAGTCTAGTCTAAGTCTGTTCTAATTCTACTCTATTCCTTATTCTGTTCTGTTCTGTTCTATTCTAGTCTAGTCTAGTCTAGACTACTTATTCTATTCTAATTCTACTCTATTCCTTATTCTGTTTTGTTCTATTCTATTCTATTTCCAATTCCAATTCCAATTCTATTTCATTCTAAATCAGAGAGCAGCTAGTGGGGAGGGGAGAAAAGCTGTTTCCAAGACTTGAAGCAGCAGGAGGCTTCCTCCAGGGAGCAAAAGAACTCAATTCTGCTATTGAATTTATTGCCTTATTGGGATTCCTCACTTTATTATCCCCTTGGAACACGTCGCTCTGTCTTTCCAGCCCTCTGTTTGGCCTCCTTGACCATTTTTTTTCCCGCCCAGGGAAAAAAAGGACAAAACCTGAATGTCCGGCAACAGCGGCTATCTGGTTTGTATAAACGTAGGCCCCCTCGGTGTCCTCTTCACAATGCCGGACAAAAGATGGGACGAGCTGTTTTCTCAGCCAGGAATCTCGGGGACACAGCTGTAACCAATGCAAACACCGTCCCCATCAAGCCGCAGAGACCCTGGCAACCTGCTCGCATTCTTGCTCACAAGAAAAAAGGAGGAGCAAACAAGAGGTGGTGGGCCCATCCAAATCTTAAATATTTCATTAGACAATTCCCCCAGCAGGGAGATATTTGTTTATTTCTTCCTCGCTCGAACCCAGGGGGAGAAAAAAGGTTGAAGAAGAGCGAGGAGAAGGCAAACACTCATTTTGAAGCAAGCTGAAAGAGCGGGGAAGAGAGAGAGAGAGAGAGACAGAAAGACAGAGAGAGATAGAGAGACAGACACAGAGAGAAAGAAACAGAAAGAGACGCACAGAGAGAGACAGAGAGACCAGAGTCCCTAGGGAGTGGGCGGCATACAAATCTTATTAAAGTTGCAAAGTTGCAAAGACAGACAGAAAGACAGAGAGAGAGAGAGAGAGAGAGAGAGAGAGAGAAACAGAAAGACACACACACACACACACACACAGAGACAGACAGAAAGACAGAGAGAGAGAGAGAGAGAGAGAGAGAAACAGAAAGACACACACACACACACACACACAGAGACAGACAGAAAGACAGAGAGAGACAGAGACAGAGAGAGAAAGAAACAGAGAGAGACAGAGAGAGACAGACAGACAGAAAGACAGAAAGACAGAGAGAGAGAGACAGAGAAAGAAACAGAGAGAGACAGAGAGAGAAAGAAACAGAAAGAGACACAGAGAGACAGACAGAAAGACAGAGAGAGAGACAGAGAGAAGAAACAGAAAGAGACAGAGAGACAGAGAGAGACAGACAGAAAGAAAGACACACAGAGAGAAAGAAACAAAAAGAGACACACACACAGAGACAGAGAGACAGACAGAACGACAGAGAGAGAGACAGAGAGAGAAAGAAACAGAGACACACACAGAGAGAGACAGAGAGACAGACAGAACAACAACAGAGAGAGAGAGACAGAGAGAGAAAGAAATAGAAAGAGACACACACAGAGAGAGACAGAGAGACAGACAGAACGACAGAGAGAGAGAGAGACAGAGAGAGAGAGAAACAGACACACACAGAGAGACAGAGAGACAGACAGAAAGACAGAGAGAGAGAGACAGAGAGAGAAAGAAATAGAAAGAGACACAGAAAGAGAGAGACACAGAGAGACAGAAAGACACATACAAACACAGAGACAGAGACAGAGAGAGAAAGAAACAGAAAGACACACAGAGAGAGACAGACAGAAAGACAGAGAGAGAGAGACAGAAAAACAGAAAGAGACACACACAGAGAGAGACAGAGAGACAGAAAGAAACAGAGACAGAGAGAGAGAGAGACAGAGAGAGGCAGGGAAAGAAACACCATCTAAAAAGGGATGCAACTCTACTGTAGGTCCCTTCTCCCTCCCCCACTTCCCCCTTCTCTGACTTTATAATTTAAATAAATAGATTAGCCTACGACACTCTGGATCAACTGGTTTGAGTTCTCTGCAAAACCTCAAGGCGTGTTTGGTCAACTTAGCTGGGATGCGTTTATGCAGGGTTACTTAAACAAGATTTGTTTACATTAATTAACTCAATTGTCTGCATTCTCCTTGCACAATGGAGCCATAAGCTAAGTAAAAATGGGGTTGGGAGATTTGTAGTTCAGGGTGACGTAAGAACCAGAAGGGTGACAGCAAATGTGCTTGGGGAGCTGCCAGGCCGATAGCTGCAAAACTTGGCAAGGAGTCTCGGAGAGAGCCCTGAACCAGTGAAGCGAACTAATGGTCTCCTGCAAACTCCACTCCCCTTTCGCTCCTCTTTTATTCCCTCTGGGAGGGGCCATTCACCGTCCACCGGTCGCCTTACTCCCAAGTCGACCCCTGTTCTTTAGCTGTTCCCTTCGTCTGGCAACTCACACTGGGAACAGGCTCCAGCTGTTCTTCTGCCCCACTGATGTCTGACTCCGAAGGCAGCTGATAACTGTCAGACGGCCCTGGCCCCCTCTCTGCCTCCGACACAGAGCCCTCATCAGAGCCTTCCCCAGACTCCAGGACTGGCCCATCTTCCTCCCCAATCTCCTAACTGTGTGAGCTCTGCTGACCGCTGGAGGTCCACAATAGACTTCAGTTGTTTCTGTTTTTTCCCCCTGTTCGTTTCGGATTTGATTCCAAACCCCGAAAGCCAGAATGAGGTTCCAAGTTTTCCATCTAATCTAAACAGTTATCCGTTAACTTAGGAAAGTTTGCCTGCGCAGGGAGGCAGCATAGGCAGGGAGTGGGGGCTGTTTATCGCCCCATCAGTCAATAACACAGCATCGCCTGGCCCAGAGGTCAGCCGCGGAGGCTGGAACTTTAACCCAAGGGGCTGGAGGCCTTCCCTGCTCTCTTTAGAGATTCTCACCCAGGCTGTCAGTAACTTAAGCCCTGGATTTATTCAGCTCCAGATCTTCGGGTTTCAAAAGATAATCTGGGAGTAATTGGGAGTTAAGGAGCCCTGGATTTTTCTGCACCGCTGCCCGCTCGCCCCACAGGTGGACATCTTACGCCATTCCAATTTGAGGGGCTGATTGGACTCCAATGATCGTAATTGCCTGAGGGCAGAGATCACCACCTGGTCGTCCATGGGCCACTGGTGGTCTGCGGGAAAGTTTTGGTGGTCCGCAGAAAAATCATTTGCATTTTTATATATTGCACTAAATCAGGGCCCCTAGGATGGAAACGTGCAATGAATGCTTGTGTTGCTGCAGAGAGTCTCCCCTTTCAGGGTCTTTTTGTGCGGGTCGGGGGGGGGGCAGAAATTCCGACTTGGGGTCTGCTTCGGCCTCCTGGTGGGGGGCTTTGGGCCAAGGCTGGAGGGAAGCACCGCTGCTGGCGAAGAGCCGGAGGGGGGCTCGTTCCAGTGGGACTCCATCATGGCCTGGAACTGGCTGACCATCTCAGCCCGCTGAGCCTCCAGGCACTGGTAACCTGGCCTTGCACTCCCGCAGGTCTTCCCTCTGCTTGGAAAGCCTATGCTGGTAGTCCTCAGTGAGGAGCTTCTGCTGAGCCTCCTTCTCGGCCAGATCCAATTTGAACTGAGCTGTTTTGCCAACTCTTTCTCCTGGGGGCTGCTTAGCTCCAGCAACTGCTTCCTGTTGGGGGCCCTAAGGAGCCCGGGCGGGCAGGCGAGGAGTGGCTGGGAGGGGAGGGGCGAGTAGATGTGAGTGACATCGAGTTGGTCACACCCACCCAATCACATGACCACCTAGCCAAGCCCAGGCAGCCAGTCATTAGGCAGATCACATTAGTGGTCCGCGGGATTTAAAATTATGAATTTAGTGGTCCCTGGAGTCCGAAAGGCTGGTGACCCCTGCCTTTGGGTACCTTCATTGCAGAGGATCAAGAACTAGTTGCCCAGGAGGATATTGGCAATTTGTCTTTTTCAAACTCCGTTCCTTTTTTCTTCCTAAAGTCTTTGAAAATAAATAAGTGGATCTATGGGGGGGGGCCTCCAAATTCATTCAATCATTCAGAATAGAGCTGGAAGGGACCTTGGAGGTCTTCTAGTCCAACCCCCTGCTCAAGCAAGGAACCCTATACCATTTCAGACAAGTGGCAGTCCAGTGTCTTCTCAAAAACCTTCAATGATGGAGCACCCACAACTTCTGGTGGCAAGCTGTTCCACTTAGCTTACAGTGCCCCAAAATTATAGGGAATTAGCTGGATACCCGTGCTTTGCGACGAAACTATGTGATCGGGCAATGCAGGAGAAACCCGATTCACTCCAGTTCAATCCGTTGGCTCAGTGCTGGTCGGTGATTGAAACACAGAAGGGAATATCGCTCCCACTGCCTTGAGTCCGGACGCAGTTCCATAGGTGGAAGGCGTAGACATTTTGGTGAGGTACCGACGTTTAGTACTGTAAGGAGCCGCAGGCCGCTCCTGAGTGAAGGAGTGGAACGTCTGCCAGTTTGAACTGAGGTAACAGAATGTGAGGCAACTGGCAGTTGGAACAGAGTTCTTTTCAAGTGGGGAGGGGTAGTAGAACTCCTTAGCATCAGAGCGTGTGAATTAATGGATAAGAAACACTAATGATCTGATGGTCATTTCGAAAAATCCTTTCTTAGTGAGCACTTAGAAGCCAAGATGAACATACATGCCAAATTTCAAGTTTGTAGGCTTTACGATTCTGGAGATTTCGTGATGAGTGAGTAGTATTTGGCAAATTATATATATATATATATATATATATATATATATATATATATATATATATATATATGTGTGTGTGTGTGTGTGTGTGTGTGTGTGTGTGTGTGTGTGTGTGTGTGTGTATATGTATGTGTGTGTGTGTGTGTGTGTGTGTGTGTGTGTGTATGGGAACGTTTTAATACATTTGATTAAAAGGCATATGTTTTCATGTTTTCGTCCATGCAGTTCACTACACCCAATGCATACCTTCCAAAAGTTTCAGTAAATACTAGATTTCTAGAGTTTCTGTGAAACTAACAAAATCACCCCAGGGAAGGGATAAATGGCTGGCCAAATCTTGCAAAATGCTTGAGGCTACCCTTAATGTGGGGGTTGTGTTTTACTAGTTCTTCCCCATATTTTTTTGGGGGGTGGTGTGTGGAAACCCCACAATGTCAGAGACTGACATATTTGTCCTTTTTCAAGTCTTATTAAAATCATTTAAAACTTTTTAAACAATGCTTTAACAAATAAAGAGACTGCAGGATGGCCTTTCTGCAGACTTAAAAGCTGTTTGCCTGTCGCTGTTTCAAGGCCGTTTTGCATTCTTCCTTTCAGGGAATATGACCAACTTCAAACAGAGGAGAGTTGGAAGGGACCTTAGAGGCCTTCTAGTCCAACCCCCCCTCTCACACAGGAAACCGTACACTATTTCAGACAAATGGTTCTCTAATTCTCTTCTTAACATCGGAGGTCTTTCGCAATCCACCAGGGTAAAACTATGCTGTGGATTGGAAAGTCATTTAATCGTGTAATTTAGAACATTACAGGACTGCTCTTGGATAGGGAAACTCGACTTAGCTGGACTTTCAACCAGATGCAGATAGTGCAACGGCGAACGGCGAACTTGACCGCACAAATAACAAAGTCTAATGCTGATCCTAACAGACAGACTTTCCACAGTGTGACTGAAGCAACAACAACGCACATTTCTCTGCCTCTGTCTGTGTCTTGGTGAAACCTTTAGCCAAGAGGCATCTCAGCAATTGCTAAGCCTTTCTCTCAGCAAGTTCTAAAAGGAGACTGGCTTGCTTTTACTCATTCATTCACTCTGTTCCCCCCCCCCCCCCGCTCCAGATTTGAGGCTTGGGAAGAAATCTGTCTTAATGGAGCCCTGGAAATTATAAGAGATGTCTGTGTGTGTGTGTGTTTGTGCATGATAACTTTTAAACAAAGAAAGCCTCTGGAGAATTAAGGTAAAAGGTAAAGGCTCCCCTCGCACACAAGTGCTAGTCGTTCCTGACTCCAGGGGGCAGTGCTCATCTCCGTTTCAAAGCCGAAGAGCTAGCGCTGTCCGAAGACGTCTCCCTGGTCATGTGGCCAGCATGACTCAACTCCCGAAGGCGTACAGAATGCTGTTTCCCTTCCCACCAAAGGTGGTCCCTATTTTTCTACTTGCATTTTTACATTGCTTTCGAACTGCTAGGTTGGCAGAAGCTGGGACAAGTCACGGGAGCTCCCTCCGTTACGCGGCACTAGGGATTCGAACCGCCGAACTGCCAACCTTTCTGATCGACAAGCTCAGCGTCTTAGCCACTGAGCCGCCATTTAAATGACCTCTCATTTGATGAACCGGCTGGTTATTGTGCCAATCTTTTCTTGAGGTCCACTTCATTTTAAAACTCTTCTTTTCTCTCTCTCTCTCTCTCTCTCTCTCTCTCTCTCTTTCTCTCTCCTTCACCTCTTAAGAATCAGTGCTAATGAATAAGGTACAATTGGAGTTTAATAGGCTGCGTCTTGCCTTACCATCTGATCCCGGGGGACAACTGTTCTTTTCTGGAGGGTTTTAAACAGTCTGAAAATGCTTTTCATTGTCTGGCTTAAAAAGGGGTGATGTGCTCCCCGATGGGGCTGAGGGGGGTGGGCGGGCGTATGTATCAATTTGTTTGTGCCTTCTCTCCAAGGCTCCCTGCTCCCCCCCCCACCCCGACTATGAATAGGTGGGGAGGGGGAGAATGGGCCTGAAGAAGGAGACAATGAATCAGATTATTTGGCTCCGAGGAATCCATGGGCCACTCTTCGCTGGAATGGTGATATATGGTCCTCCTTCTCGCAGCTAAGCCATAGCTTTTCAATAGCAAAACTTGTACCTCCGCACAAGAGCTCGGCGTTCGTTTTTTTCTATGGTCGTCCATTTCATGCCGCCTCTATTTATTTTATTTTATTTTAAAAGTGGCTTTTGTTTTCTTTTGTGTAGGAGGAGGAGATATAGGAGTAAAAAGCCAACATCCAATGTTGACCCATGGAAAACAGAAGCAGGCTGGAGTGGCTTGTGATGCTGAAAGAGAGAGAGAGAGAGAGAGAGAGAGAGAGAGAGAGAAAGAAAGAAAGAAAGAAAGAAAGAAAGAAAGAAAGAAAGAAAGAAAGAAAGAAAGAAAAAAAGAGAAGCAACAGAAATGCAGGTGTTTACTTTCTACTGGTTTGGAGGAACGGGGTTAAGTTGCATCCCCCCCCCCCCCCCCCGGCAAAGAAAAGTCGGAAGAGGCTTTAGGGATGCTTAACAAAGCCAGACTTTGCTCTCTCATTTTGCTCTGCCTCAAAAGCCTTCCTCTAAGAGCCGGGAAACACTCTACTGCATACATAGATTTTTTCCCCCCCTGACTAAGAGAGGTGTCAGTCATGCAAGCAAAACCACATCAAGTTCCTGGATAAAGCATCGGCGATTTCCTCCACACCTCAAAAAGGGAGGGCGCTATCACCACCATACTCCTGAATGGGCCAGGCATGCCAGAGTTATGCTGGAACACACACAGACAGACAGACACACACACAGACACAGACACAGACACACACACCAGGGGTGTCTTACCCCCCCCCCTCCCTAGTATTTGTTTCCAGAGGATAAGTCATCCGTGTACCAAGTGTGGTTGAAATTGCTCGAGGCGTTCCAGAGTTATGCTGGAACATACATACGTAGGTATATACATACATCCTTTTTATATATACATATTATATTTTATAGGAGCGAAAGGGGAGTGGGGGCTTTTGCAGGAAACAATCTGTTCATTCGGTCGTTAGATTCGTTTCAGGAGTGTGAAGATCTGTCCCTGACTCTCAGAGTCTCTGTGCCTCTGTCTTTCCTTGCAGAGAAACCTCAGTTGGAAAATATTGACATGGCAGCTTTCCAAGATAGATAAGGTCTGTAGTCATAAATACTCCTTTGAAAGATTGCTTGCCAGGCCTATGCTGAATGTGAAGGAGAGGAATTCACATTTGTTTAATAAAAGGGGTTTTGTCGGGGACCAGGACTCTGCCTCCTGCTTTTTGGGGAAGCCTAGGGCAGACCAATGGGTTCAAATGTGTGATTTAGTCTTATATAAACTTGTCCAAAGAGAATCATATAATCAATCTTTCAGAGGGAAATAAATACATTGCCACCTACTTACATTATGTTCAACTCGCCTGATTTTCTTCCTTAGACCTGGTCTTATGTCAGCCATGGTTTTTCTTCAGCAACTTGAACAAAAAACAAAGTCTTGGTTAATAAACAGCTAATATATCTGATGAATTAGCTCAACCCATTCAGTCTCCTTCAGTCTCCAATCACAATTCACCCCAAAACTATCCTTAAGATGGTTTTAGCAATTAAAACCTGTGGCTTTAATCCCAAAACTTACAGATGAGGTTTATACAATGCACAAAGCACAATCACTCTGACTCTTAACAAGTGCACGGGTACAATTGTTCTCACCATTAGGATAATTTTTCCTAAAAATTAACCAGTGGAATGGTTTGCCTTCAGAAGTTGTGGGTTCTCCATCACTGGAGGCTTTCAAGAAGAGAATGGAACAGGAATGGAATAGGGTCTCCTGTGTGAGCAGCGGGTTGGACTAGATGACCTCCAAGGTCCCTCCCAACTCTGTTATGTTACTGTTACTGTCCCTTCCAGTTCTGTTATTCTAAAACCTCTGAAACATATTGACTAAGCTTGGTTACTTTTAAACTTGTTAATTTCTTTATGTACTAATAATTCTAATTATTTATGGTTTAAATCAAGTTAATTTAGGTTAAATGCAGGATGCAAATTTAGCCACAGAGAAGAATTATGCAAATAATTTTCTAGTTGAATGATTTTATTTTAGGACAATTGTCCCCACATTATGCGATAGTTCCTCTAATTATGCTCACAGATACATCTCCAGTGTAGAATGTCTAAACCAATTTCTAAATCTAAGAACTCTAGATACATACAGATTTTTTTTAAATCATAGCCTGCACCCTCCCCTCTTTGTGAAACTTCCAAATTTCACCAAATTGCCTATGCTATTTCAAAATCTCCGACTATATATAAATAACAATATGCAACCTTGATTTTTTCCTTCCAGACAGCCCTTTCCTCCCAAGGATTTCTTTTTTAATTGCAAGAGTTTGTGTATAATTTAAGTGTTGATATGCAATGGGGAGAAAGCATTCGACACAGAAAGCAAAGAAGAAAGAAAGAAAGAAAGAAAGAAAGGAAGGAAGGAAGGAAGGAAGGAAGGAAGGAAGGAAGAAGGAGGGTGGAAGAGAAAGAAAGAAAGATGGAAGGAAAAAAGAAAAAGATGGAAGGAAAGAAAGAAAGAAATGGAAAGAAAGAAAGATGGAAAGAAAGTTGAAAGAAAGAAAGAAAGAAAGGAGGGAAGGAAGGAGGGAGGGAGGGAAAGAAAGAAAAAAGAGTGTGAGAGAAAAAGATGGAAGGAAAGAAAGAAGGAAAGAAAGAAAGAAAAAAGGAAAGAAGGAAGGAAGAGGGATGGAGGAAGGGTGGGAGGGAGGGAAAGAAAGATGGAAGGAAAAAGAAAAAGATGGAAGAAAAGAAAGAAAGAAATGGAAAGAAAGAAAGATGAAAGAAAGAAAGAAGGAAGGAAGGAAGGAAGGAAGGAAGGAAAGGAAAGGAAGGAAGAGGGAGGGTGGAAGAGAAAGAAAGATGGAAGGAAAAAAGAAAAAGATGGAAGGAAGGAAAGAAAGAAAGAAATGGAAAGAAAGATGGAAAGAAAGTTGGAAGGAAAAAAGAAAGAAAGAAAGAAAGAAAGGGGGAGGGAAGGAAGGAGGGAGGGAAAGAAAGAAAAAAAGAGTGTGAGAGAGAAAGATGGAAGGAAAGAAAGAAGGAAAGAAAGAAAGAAAAAAGGAAAGAAGGAAGGAAGAGGGATGGAGGAAGGGTAGGAGGGAGGGAAAGAAAGATGGAAGGAAAAAGAAAAAGATGGAAGAAAAGAAAGAAAGAAATGGAAAGAAAGAAAGATGAAAGAAAGAAAGAAAGAAAGAAAGAAAGAAAGAAAGAAAGAAAGAAAGAAAGAAAGAAAGAAAGAAAGAAAGAAGGAAGGAAAGAAAGAAAGAAAATGACTCTCAAAACGAGGGATATTTTCTGTCCACCATATGGACTGGGTGTTTGAAGGAGGGAAAAAAAGCAATATAAACTCTATTCCCAAGCATTGCAGAGAACAGCAGGCCAAGGAAGAAAGGGAATTTGAAGTGGAAATGACACCAACCTACCATCTACATCCTGGTCTTTATTATTGGCCTTCAAAGTTGCTTCTCACCGCCCTTCCCTCATTAGCTAATTGCCAGGGCTGTTTTTCCCAACCTCCCTTCAGAGCAATCAAACCAACATTGCACAGCCAATAAACCAGGAGGGGAAATGAGTCTCTTTGGGGGATTTGAAAGCAGCTGGGAAGCCAGAGTCTGCCTTCCTGCATAATCCGTTTACTGCACAATAAACACGCATTTGTTTCTCATTAGTCGTGCGGTCTGTGGATCTGATTCCAAGGTTGCTGTCCTTTTGTGAAGCAGGCCCCTGGTTTCTCACAAGGCAGAAACGTGTGAGGTGCAAAGTGTATTTGTGTTACTTCTTTTAAGCCAAGGAAAACATTCTCTTGCTTCCTCTTTGTTGTCCCCACTGCAACCCTTGTGGTGCAGCCAGAAATACACTCAAAACCATAGAAATGGGGATGGATTTTAGGAGAAACCCTCCCAGGCTACCACCTCTTACAATACTAGACAATGCAGTATCAACAGAAGAGATCTTCAAGTTTCTAGGTTCTATCATATCTCCAGGCTTAAAATGGACACCTAACATCCAAAACGTCATAAAAAAAGCACAAGAAAGAATGTTCTTTCTGCGCCAACTCAGGAAGCTCAACCTGCCCAAAGAGCTGCTGATTCTGTTCTACAGAGGAATGATGGAGTCTTGTCCTCTCCACCTCCGTAACTGCCTGGTTTGGCTCTGCAACCCAACAAGACAGACACGGACTTCAACAGATAATCAGAACTGCAGAAAAAACATTGGCTGCCAACCTGCCTTCCATTGAGGACCTGGACACTGCAGGAGTCAACAAGAGGGCTGTGAAAATATCTACAGACCTCTCGCATCCTGGACATAAAATGTTTCAACTCCTACCCTCAAAATGACTCTATAGGGCCCTGCACACCAAGACAACTAGACACAAGGACAGTTTTTCTCCCCCAAATGCCATCACTCTGCTAAACAACTAATTCCCTCACCACTGTCAAACTATTCACTAAGACTGTATTACTATTATCTTTCTCTTCCTTCCTAGTATCTAGCTCTCCCCACTTAGGACTATAGCCATGTTGCTTGTATCTTCACAATTTATATTGTTTTTATTTGTTCCTAGTATGAGTTGATAGCTTATTAGCCACCTTGACTACCACTAAGTGTTGTATCTTTTTTTATTCTCGATGAATGTATTTTTATTCTCCTTATGCACACTGAGAGCATATGCACCAAGGACAAATTCCTTGTGACCACAATTGAAGGCAAAATTTCCTTTGCTAAGTGGAGGTTTTGCTCCACTTTACCACCTTTCTTGAAACCGTTGTTAAGTGGATCACTTCAGTTGATAGGTTAGTTGGTAAGTGAATCCGTTGACTTTGCTTGTCAGACGGTCGCAAAAGGGGATCGCATGACCCAGGGGTGGGTTTCTGCTGGCATTACCATCAGTTCGGTGCGTGCACGATTTTCCTTTCCTTTCCATCCTTCCTTCCTCCTCCCTGTTTCGTTCCCTCCTTCCAATTTTTTCTTTCCTTCTCATCTTTCCTCCCTTCTTTCCTCTTTCCCTTCCCTTCCTTCCTCCTTCCCTTCCCCTTCCTTCTTCTCTCCCTCCTTCCTTCCTTCCCATTTCTTCCTTCCTTCTTATCTTTCCTTCCTCCCTCCCTCCCCTTTCCTTTCCTTTCCTCCCTCAATCTCCCTTCTTTCTTTCTTTCCTCCTTCCTTCCCTTCCCTCCCTCCATCCTTCCTTCTTCTCTTTTTTCTTCTATTTCCCTCCTTCCTTCCTCCTTCCCTTCCTTCCTCTCTCCCTCCCTTATTCCCTTCCTTCCCATTTCTTCCGTCTTTCTCATCTTTCTTTCCTCCCACTCTCCTTCTATCCCTCTCTCCCCTTCCTTCCTTCTTATCTTTCCTTCCTCCCTCCCTCCCTCTCCCCTCCCTCCCCTTTCCTTTCCTCCCTCCCTCAATCTCCCTTTCTTTCTTTCCTCCATCCTTCCCTTCCCTCCCTCCATCCTTCCTTCGTCTCTTTTTTCTTCTATTTCCCTCCTTCCTTCCTCCTTCCCTTCCTTCCTCTCTCCCTCCCTTATTCCCTTCCTTCCCATTTCTTCCGTCCTTCTCATCTTTCTTTCCTCCCACTCTCCTTCTATCCCTCTCTCCCCTTCCTTCCTTCTTTCCTTCCTGCCTCCCTCTCTTCCCTTCCATTTCCTCCCTCCCTCCTTCCTTCTTCTCTTTTTTCTTCTATTTCCCTCCTTACTTCCTCCTTCCCTTCCTTCCCATTTCTTCCTTCCTTCTCCTCTTTCTTTCCTCCCAGCCTCCTTCTATCCCTCCCTCCCCTTCCTTCCTTCTTTCCTTCCTGCCTCCCTCCCTTCCCTTTCCTCCCTCCCTCAGTCTTCCTTCCTTCCTTCCTTCTTTCCTCCCTCCCTCCTTCCTTCCTTCCTTCCTTCCTTCCTTCCTTCCTTCCTTCCTTCTTCTCTGTTTCCTTCCATTTCCTTCCTCAACCCCCTCCCATTTATTTCCCTTTCCCTTCTCCATTTTTACGCAAACCCACCCTCCCAGTCGGTCCCCATTTTCCCTCAGGACGCCCCCCAACTCAGCCCCGCCAGCCACAGGCGCCCCTCTCTCACAAAGTCCATTCCAAAATGGACGGAGCCAAACTTTCCCGCCATTGAGGACCAGCCTTCTTGGGCTGGGCAGCTGCAGTCCAGCCTCTCCCAAACCAAAGGGGTGTAAAAAAGAAGATTATTTTCCCCACACCGCCATATTTGGCATCCTCTGAGGGGATAACAAAGAGAGGAGACCCCCCCCCCAACGGCAAGGAGTGGGAGGGTCCCCCTTTTTACCTCACATTTTGAGGAAAACCTTTCGCCCAAATGACTTTCCCTCCAAAACGTTTTTTTAACGATTTCCTCCTCCCTTTTTTTCCTTTTAATACAAACCTTTCATTAAACAGTGGGTCATCTGGTTACCAATTTTTTTGTGCCATAAGCTTTTTGTTAAAGCTTATCGCCACATTCCTAATTTACAGCCATTCTTATTTTAATACTGGCCCTTAAAACTTAAGGTATCTGTCATTGTAAAGTTTCTCTTATTTAATACATTACTTTCATATTTATTCTCGTATTTTGAAGTTTCCCTCCAAAACTGAGAAGGCTTCACATTCACATGGGGGGTACCTTGCTCAACAGTAGTAACTGTGAGAGGGATCTTAGTGGATAACCATTTAAATAGGAGCCAGCCGTGTGCAGCAACTGCCACAAAAGCCAACCCAGTTCTAGGCTGCATCAACAGAGGGATAGAATCAAGATCACGTGAAGGGTTAATACCACTTTATAAGGCCTTGGGAAGGGCACACTTGGAATATGGCATTCAGTTTTGGTTACCATGATGTAGAAAAGATGTGGAGACTCCAGAAAGAGTGCAGAGAAGAGCAAGAAAGAGGATTAGGGGACTGGAAACTAAAACATATGAAGAACTTTTGCAGGAACTGGGTATGTCTAGTTGAATGAAAAGAAGGACTAGGGGAGACAAGATAGCAGTCTTCCAATATCTCAGGAGTTGCCCCAAAGAAGAGGGAGTCAAGCTATTCTCCAGGGCAACTGGGGGTAGAACAAAAAGCAATGGGTGGAAACTAATCAAGGAGAGAAGCAACTTAGAACTAAGGAGAAATTTCCTGACAGTGAGATCAATTAATCAGTGGAACAGAAGTTGCCTCCAGAAGTTGTGAATGTCCCAACACTGGAAGCCTTTAAGAAGATGTTGGATAGCCATTTGTCTGAAACGGTATAGGGTTTCCTGCCTAGGCAGGGGGTTGGACTAGAAGACCTCCAAGGTCCCTTCCAACTCTGTTATTCTATTCTAGTCTGATGAAAAAAAAAGGAGTAGGGGACACATGATAGCAATGTTCCAATATCTCAGGGGTTGCCCCAAAGAAGAGGGAGTCAAGCTATTCTCCAAAGCACCTGAGGGTAGAATAAAAAGCAATGGGTGGAAACTAATCAAGGAGAGAAGCAACTTAGAACTGAGGAGAAATTTCCTGACAGTGAGAACAATAAATCAGTGGAACAGAATTTGCCTCCAGAAGTTGTGAATGCCCCAACACTGGAAGTCTTTAAGAAGAGGTTGGATAGCCATTTGTCTGAAGTGGTTAGGGTTTCCTGCCTAGGCAGGGGGTTGGACTAGAGGACCTCCAAGGTCCCTTCCAACTCTGCTATTGTATTGTATTCCCTCTTCCCACCTCTCCTGGGGGGGGGTTGAAATGGGCTTTGTAGTCCTCTCAGCCCACTCTGGTCCACTTGGCCGGTGGGCTTGATGATCCCACAATCCCGGCGCCCAGGAGCCTTGGGGTAAATGGCCATTTTCTTGGAGCCAAGCATCTGAGGAGATCTTAATTTACCTCTAAAAAACCAGCCATTGGGGGTTTTCAACCTTGTTTTCTGAACAAACCAGGTTTGGGCTGGGCTTGTGTACTGCGCTAAGCCACGAAGGAGGGTCACTGGTGCGGGAAGGAGATGAAACCAGTTTGGGGGAGCTGGGTTCAAGTCCACCTTTACCGCCACGGAGGCTCGCAAGCCGACATTGGCCTTGTTTTGTCCCCTCGCGGGCTGGTCTACCTCGCAGGTTTGTTGTGGTTAAGTTGCTAAGACACAGAGAGTGTCGATCAGAAAGGTCAGCAGTTTGGCCGTTTGAATCCCTAGAACAGGTCTCCTGTGTGAGCAGGGGGTTGGACTAGATGACCTCCAAGGTCCCTTCCAACTCTGTTCCTGTTTAAATGCAAAAAAACCCGGAAAGCCCCAGCCTTTTGTTTGGAATATGGGGTTTAAAACACAATAGAATACAATAATACAATACAATACAGTACCAGAGTTGGAAGGGACCTTGGAGGTCTTCTAGTCCAACCCCCTGCCTAGGCAGGAAACCACAAAAGGAAGGCAAGAGGTAGATGGAAAAAATAATAGGCCAAACAAACCAGGGTCTGTATTCCATGAAGATTGGGCTCAGTCCCCGTCCCCCCCACAAAAAAAACCTCCATGATGGCTTAGTGTGATAAAAGAACCACTCTATCTATGGCTATTATCCATCTCCCAAGACCGTCCAAGGGTTACCAAGACAGGCTGAAATTCAACAGGTGTGGCTGTTTCTGCCCTGCCACCATAGAGAGATGCTTGGGGTGAATGAAGGCTGCACCTGTTAAATGTTCCAAAAACAGGAGAAAAGAGAGACTGAAAATGTGATAAAAGGAGAAAAAGCAGAGAATTTAACTTATGGAAACTTTACTTACGTTAACTAGAGCCAATTATTTATCTATTTGCCTCCAGAAGTTGTGCCCCAACACTGGAAGTCTTTAAGAAGAGGTTGGATCGCCCTTTGTCTGAAACGGTATAAGGTTTCCTGCCTAGGCAGGGGGTTGGACTAGAAGACCTCTAAGGTCCCTTCCAACTCTGCTATTGTAAACACTTGTATTCTATATAAATAATTATCTATCTATTTCTTTGTATCTCGTCTTGATCGTAAAAATGATAAAGGCGAGATGCAAATAAAAAGGATAAATATATATATTTATTTTAACACTATCACAAACATGAACACAAACACACCTTTTATTGAGAAATTACACCTGGGAGGTTTTGCTAGTGGGTTTTGCCGTCACAAGTTTTTTTTTTGTGTGTGGGGATGTGTGGAAATCCTGCAATGAAATTATATCCAAGAAGCCTTTTGTTTCTGATGTTTAAAAAAAAAACCAGCTTTATTTTCTTTTTTGTTGCCACGGGAAGGCATTCTTCTTCTTGCTTTGACAGCAGCTGACCAACCCAAAGAAATTCAACCTAGAAACGGGGAAGACCCAGCAGTGGCTTCCTAGAGTAACCTGATCCTAGGCTGCCTATCCAGTTAATTTCGTTTAAGGTGGCTTAACTCTTCCCAGGTTGGTGGCTGCAAACCCTGGGAGGAGTGGAAACGCAGCTGGAATCCAGGTCAAACCCACCCACCCCCCCTTGCTGTATTTTCAACAAGGGTGGTCCATTTTCGGTTGCAGAAATGGTGCAGAAGGCCAGAAAGCAAGCATATTCGCCCACCACCACCAAAGAAAACATCACCTAGATTTTAAAATATATAAAAGCTAAGCCTGTATGTGTCTGCATTCAGACAACCCCCTACGCCAAATAACCAGAATCATCGTCACAAAAGTACTTTTCCATATATGCATCAAACAATAAACAAGAAGAATTCTGTCAAAAGGTTTATAAAAAGATACTGTGTTTCCTCTTCTTTTGCCCCCCGAAATAAATGCTTGGCCTTATTTTCGGGGAGGTCTTATTATTTTTGAGGTAGGTTATATTTTGAGGTGATTATATTTTGAGGTGACAGGGTCTTATTTTCTTTTGACCCCCGAAATAAACACTTGGCCTTATTTTCGGGGAGGTCTTATTTTTTTTGAGGTGGGTTATATTTTGAGGTGATTATATTTTGAGGTGAAAGGGTCTTATTTTCTTTTGACCCCCAAAATAAACACTTGGCATTATTTTTGGGGAGTTCTTATTTTTTTTGAGGTGGGTTATATTTTGAGGTGATTATATTTTGAGGTAACAGGGTCTTATTTTCTTTTGACCCCCAAAATAAACGCTGGGCCTTATTTTAGGGGAGGTCTTATTATTTTGAGGTGGGTTATATTTTGAGGTGGGTTATATTTTGAGGTGATTATATTTTGAGGTAACAGTGTCTTATTTTCTTTTGCCCCCCGAAATAAATGCTTGGCCTTATTTTCGGGGAGGTCTTATTATTTTTGAGGTAGGTTATATTTTGAGGTGATTATATTTTGAGGTGACAAGGTCTTATTTTCTTTTGACCCCCGAAATAAATGCTTGGCCTTATTTTCGGGGAGGTCTTATTATTTTTGAGGTAGGTTATATTTTGAGGTGATTATATTTTGAGGTGACAGGGTCTTATTTTCTTTTGACCCCCGAAATAAACACTTGGCCTTATTTTCGGGGAGGTCTTATTTTTTTGAGGTGGGTTATATTTTGAGGTGATTATATTTTGAGGTGAAAGGGTCTTATTTTCTTTTGACCCCAAAATAAACACTTGGCATTATTTTGGGGGAGTTCTTATTTTTTTTGAGGTGGGTTATATTTTGAGGTGATTATATTTTGAGGTAACAGGGTCTTATTTTCTTTTGACCCCCAAAATAAACGCTGGGCCTTATTTTAGGGGAGGTCTTATTATTTTGAGGTGGGTTATATTTTGAGGTGGGTTATATTTTGAGGTGATTATATTTTGAGGTGACAGGATTTTTTTTGTTTTGACACCCCGAAATAAGCGCTTGGCCTTATTTTTGGGGAGGTCCTATTATTTTTGAGATGCAGGAAGTGGCGAGCGTGGTCACCTCATGGCTGCTGCTGTGTTGCAATATTTTTGGGGAGGGCTTATTTTAGCGCATGTGCTCAAAAGCTCGATTGGGCTTATTCTCCAGGGAGGTCTTATTATTTTCGAGGTGCAGGAGGCGGCGAGAGTGGTCACCTCATGGCCGCTGCTGTGTTGCAATATTTTCAGGAAGGGTGTATTTTGGGGGGGAGGACTTATTTTAGCACATGCACTCAAAAGCATAATTAGGCTTATTATCTGGGGAGGTCTTATTTTCAGGGAAACAGGGTATTGGAAGTGGAATATGAAAACATTTGTGTTGTAGGAGATTTTAATGCAATTGTAGACACCAGCAAGGATTTGTATTTACACAGTCCTGGAAAAATGAGGAAGCAACGACAACAGAAGATATAATTTTTAAAAAATTAGTTTCTGCAGAAATGAATAGATTGACACTAAAGATAAAAGAAAAAGAAGATACAGAGTACTTCCGAACATGGCATCTGTTTTACAAATGGTTGGATAGTAGAGGTAGAAATTAGGAACAGGAAAAGTATTATTATATGTAAATAAAATGATCCAGACAATGTACTGTTCCAGTGGTTTACTACCGATTTGCTGAGAGGGCATTTTGTGCATGCGCAGCTCGCTTTGCTCGTGCCCGCGCATGCCACACATTGCTGCACATGTGCAGTTGACTGAAAACTGTTCTGCGCATGGGCGGAAACATGTCGGCGACGGCAGAGGAGACCAGGGAACTGGTTCGAGGATGTGGCAGGGCTGGGTCGCTGCCGGTTCCAGGGACCCAGGCTGCCATACCGCTACCAGTTCGGCCTCTCTGTGGCGGGGGGGGGGGGCGATTCACCGTCCACCTGTGCCTTTACTCCCGAGTCAGCCTTTGTTCCTCAGCTGTTCCCTTCTCCTCGCAGCTCTGCGCATGCACACATCGGGAAGAGGCTCCAGCTGTTCTTCTGCCTCACTGATATCTGACTCAGAAGGCAGCTGAATACTGGCATACAGCTCTGGACTCCTCTCTGTCTCCGACACAGAGCCCTCATCGGAGCCTTCCCCAGACTCCAGGACTGGCCCATGCCCCCCCCCCCCCCATCCTCCTCACTGTCCGACTCTGCTGCCAGCTCCGTGGGCCACAACACTGCCTGCATCCCCTGGATGGGTCTTTGCTTCTTTGCACAGCATGGCTGCCGGCATGTCCAGGTTTAAATAATAGTTTAACAAACTATTACTTCACATAAAGTGATGTATAAAACATGACTAGGAACTGGGTACGAGGGACAACATCAGTAAGAAGGTATGTCTTGATTTCTTAAAATGAGAATAATAGCCTCTTTGTACTTTCCCTCCCTCTAACAGAATGTTGTTCCTGAACATTTTCCAAATCAAGATCCAGCAAGTGGCAGGTGCCAGCCATTATTCCACAGGAGAATCCGAGAGAGGAGGGGGCGGGGAACATGGAAACATTTTTCTCCTCCAGACCTTCTGCTTCTCATCTTCGCCCCTAACTGGCCCAACATGTGGAATCAAACCCGTGGGAAGATCAGGTAAGCAGATATGCGAAAAGGGTGTGGCTCACCTCTGGCTGACCATTAGCCCTTTGGGGATACCATAGATAAGGTGTCTCTAAACAAGAAAGGTGCATTTTATTGCCTTTATTTTTCTTAACTCTCCTGAATTCACTTCCCACCACCGCCTCCTTATTTTTGTGAGCCTCGTTCAGTGGGAATAGGAGGGGCCTTGGCACCGAACATGGCTTTTAATTTTATTTTATTTTTAAAGGAAGTAGTTGAGCTCATAAAATGATGACATCATGGTTAGGACTGCATCGAACAAGCTCACCTTAAAAGCTTGGGTTTATTCTGGTGTGGATAAAGCAGGTATGCATACAAGCAAGGAATCATGCCTGCTATGTGGGACGTGGTGGCTCAGTGGCTAAGTCGCGGAGCTTGTTGATCCGAAAGGTCGGGAGTTCGGCGGTTCGAATCCCTAGCGCCACATAACGGCGTGAGCTCCCGTTACTTGTCCCAGCTTCTGCCAACCTAGCAGTTCGAAAGCACGTTAAAAAAATGCAAGTAGAAAAATAGGAACCACCTTTGGTGGGAAGGGAACAACGTTCCGTGTGACTTCGGCATTTAGTCATGCCGGCCACATGACCACGGAGATGTCTTTGGACAGCGCTGGCTCTTCAGCTTTGAAACGGAGATGAGCACCGCCCCCTAGAGCCGGGAACGACTGGCACATATGTGAGAGGGAAACCTTTACTTTTGCCTATGTGTAGTATTGTTTAGTTGTTTGAATCATTTTATCACCCAATGGAGCTTCTTGTCTGTAACCATCAGTAATGGTATCTACACACACACACACACACACACACACACACACCCCTCTCTGTTTCTGTCTGCCTGCTTTTTGATTGCCTCCACCATCTGCAAGGGCAAGAAAATTGGGTTGGCTCTGCATAAGATTGACTCAGCCTTCCATCCTTCCGAGGTGGGTAAAATGAGGATTGTTGGGGGCAAGAGGCTGACTCTGTAAACCGCTTAGAGAGGGCTGTAAATCACTGTGAGGCAGTATATAAGTCTAAGTTCTCTTCCTTCCTTCCTTCCTTCCTTCCTTCCTTCCTTCCTTCCTTCCTTCCTTCCTTCCTTCCCTCCCTCCCTCCCTCCCTCCCTCCCAGTGGTTAGAAAGCAGGTTGAGTCTGCCCACTGCCAGCAGTTCGATCCTGACCGACTGGCTGCAGGTTGTTTCATCCTTCCGAGATGGGTCAAATGCTTAGAGAGGGCTATAAAAGCACTATGAAGTGGTATATAAGTCTAAGGGCTATTTCTATCTATCTATCTTCCTCCCAGTGGTTAGAATGCAGTATTGCACGCAACTATGCCCACTGCCAGCAGTTCGATCCTGACCAGCTCAAGATTGAACCAGCCTTCCATCCTTCCTTCAGATTGTTGGGGGCAAGAGGCTGACTCTGTAAACTGCTTAAAGAGCGCTGTAAAAGCACTATGAAGCGGTATATAAGTCTAAGTGTTATTGCTCTATCAATCAGCAAAGTAGTTTGACTATTTGCAGCTTAGCGTGTTGTATGGTTTGAGAATCCTGACCAGTAATTTAGGGCATTGGAAGAACGCAGCCAATCCAGCCACAA
Source organism: Thamnophis elegans (assembly GCF_009769535.1). Taxonomy (NCBI): domain Eukaryota; kingdom Metazoa; phylum Chordata; class Lepidosauria; order Squamata; family Natricidae; genus Thamnophis; species Thamnophis elegans. Next base: position 4,820,493 of record NC_045555.1, on the reverse strand, counting down.
TAATTAATTAAAGAACCGCAGCTTTGCTTGTGGCAAGAAGATGAATATAGTACCTGGATGCCAGATTTTTTTCCAGGCACCTGTTGTGAGGGTGTTTTTTTCTTCCCCATTGCCTAAATGGCACAGGAATCACACATGTTATGTTGGCCCTTCTTAGTCCTTCCATTCACTGGCGCATACTAGTCAATTTAGCAGGCCGTAGCTAAGTGTGTCCTCTGTTTAAATTCATTTTTAAAAAGGGTGACTGTATTAAGCTTGGCATCCTTTCATGGATATATCAGTGCCTTTTCCTCGGCTTCTGCCAGCCTGCCATGGAAGCTCCAAAGTTCCTTCTGGCATAAACAGTTTATGATGGTAAGTGGGGAAAGAGAAGGAATGGAAGGAATTTTTTTTTTTTAACGCAGGGAAAGAGAAAATAAACCCAAAATATCCACCATGGTTTGGGGGGGACAATGGAACGGCAGTTGGTGATGAGTATATGTATTACTATTGTTCTTCCAACATAATTTGATGATGCGCTCTGTGTTATGAAATATGTCATAATCTTTAATGCATGATGTAGAGTAATGCTTTTCTGGACCGAGTGCCCAAACCCCCAAAATGCAATGCGTGTGCTTCACCCATGCATGCACACATGACCCCCCCACTCTCCCTGCATATGCACGCATGCCCCCAGCATGCCCCCTGCCCCCAGCGCATGCACAGCAGAGACCCCAAAACCACACCTGGCTGGTGGGAGGCTCGCGCGCGTGCGCAACAGAGCTGAACTGGGCCGGCAGCTGGCGTGCCATCGGAGAGGGTGCCGCGTGCTACCTCTGGGTACGTTCGCCATCACAGATCCAGAGATTAACTGACTGTCCCTCCTTGAGAATCAACAACTACAGATGCAACTTTAGTAGCATTCATTTTATTCGTGGCGCATTTTTAATTCAGGCGACTCAATTCACAGTGCACAAAGCTGTGTGCGGGCCGGAATTTCAGGGGCAAATAAATACTTCCATGTTTAAGGGCATGTTTCTACTTTAGAAGATAAAGATTTAGGATTCTAGCTGCATTTTTATCTCTCCTTATTATTCAGCTCCAGTGGCATTTTAGCTAGAGGAATGACAAGGACTAAGGAAGGACTGGTTTGGCAACATAGCTTTTTGTGAGTTATAAATGACCGACTTTACTTGAATGGCAAGAATTTTATAGTACATTTTGACCTGCGTGAAGCCAGCTGTTTAAACCCTCATGCTCCATGCTGTTGATCTTGTTGTTGCTGTTGTTGTTGTTGTTGTTGTTGCTGTTGCTGTTGTTGTTATAATCATCATTAATTTGAGGTTCTGGTTTTTTAAAATGTGAAAACAGGTTTTGTCTCTCTGCTGTATAAACTAATCTTTAAGTCAAGCTGGATCGCTATAGGGAAATGTTCTGGCCATCTCTTTTATTTATTTTCAACTTCCCAGTTCTGGCTGACAGAAATGGTATCTTAAAACCTCTATTTCTAGCCTTTAATTTGCATTTATGGGTTTTGGCTTCCAGGAAGCACCAATATTTTGCTTTAAAAAGGCATATACATTCTGCAAGATACTGTATCATTAAAAGATCCAGGAAGCTGGTACATTGGGCTGGAAGGATATATACACTTAGATATATGCAACACACAGTATTGCAAACAAGTTAAAATTGGCCTGCATTTGTCTATTCTTCTGGCGCTAATTAGAGAGAAGAAGGCGAACTGAAGAGCAGTGACAAAATCCAGGGTTAATTGCAGACTTTTCCAATTAAAAGAGTCAAGTGCCCTAAAATAGGATTTCTTGCAGTAGAACCGTATAGCTGTATAACTGTATAGAAAACCTAGTAACTTCACTCTAGCTTTCCATTAGGATATGAATATTTTATCCATTCTTTCCTGTGGCTTTTCATTCTGTACAGGTGCTCTTCGATTTACAAACACAACTGAGCCCAAAATTTCTGCCGCTCAGCGAGACAGTTGCTAAGTGTGTTTTGCCCCGTTTTGCCACTTTTCTTGCCACAGTTCTTAAGCGAATCGCTGCAGTTGTTAAGTGAGTAACACAGTTGTTAAGCGAATCTGACTTTCACATTTACTTGAATAGAACAGAACAGAATAAGAGTTGGAAGGGACCTTGGAGGTCTTCTAGTCCAACCCCCTGCTTAGGCAGGAGACCCTAAGATCGCAAAAGGGGATCATGTGACCCCGGGACACTGCGACCGTCATAAACATGAGTCGCTTGCCAAATGTCTGGATTCTGATCATGTGATCATGGGGATGCTACGACGGTGTGAAAAATGATCATACGCCAATTTTTTTCAATGCTGTTGTGTAACTTTGAATGGTTGTAGCATGATCCTTTCTGTGATGCCAGCAGCCTCTCTTTATTATTATTATACAATTGTATCACAGCGGCCAGTTGTTTCGCCGGATTTGGCATTGGTTACTAGTCGGGCCCCACCCAGGGGCCTAGGACGTCGTATTTTCATAAGATGCGTGCTGATCCAAGCAGTGCAGCTTTTTGCATTTGACTGATGGTGATTTTGTCAATTTTTAACTGTTTTAAATGTAATTCAAGTGCTTTTGGAATAGCACCCAGTGTGCCAATTACCACTGGAATTACCACTGCTGGTTTGTGCCATAATCGTTGAATTTTGATTTTTAAGTCATGGTATTTTGCGATTTTTTTCATGTTCCTTCTCAGCGACCCTGCTATCACCTGGTATTGCGATGTCTATGATTGTGACCTTATTTTTCTCAACCACTGTAATGTCTGGTGTATTATGCGCCAGTATTTTGTCCATTTGTATACGGAAATCCCACAAGATCTTGACCATCTGATTTTCGGTGACTTTTTCAGGCTGATGTTCCCACCAGTTTGTTGCTGTTTTAATATTATAATTTTTGCACAAATTCCAATGGATCATTTGTGCTATTGAATTGTGCCGCAATTTATAATCAGCCTGCGCAATTTTTTTACAGCAGCTGTAAAAAACTGTGATCAACAGTTTCATCAGCTTCATTGCAAAATCTGCATTTGGCATCATCAGAGGATTTTTCGATTTTGGCCTTAATGGCATTTGTGAGGATAGCTTGTTCTTGCGCAGCCAGGATTAGTGACTCTGTTTCTTTCTTTAATGTACCTGTTGTTAACCATAACCAAGTTTGTTCACTGTCCACTTTATCTTTTATTTTTTCCAGAAATTGGCCATGCAGTGCTTTGTTCTGCCAACTCTCCATTCTTGATTTTATCACATCTTTTCTGTATTCTTGTTTCGTCGGTTGGGCCTTCAGTAGATTTTTGTTCTTTACTTCGATTAATAGATGTTCTTGACTTTCTTTTAAATAATCAGCCAGTTGCTGCTGCTGCTGTTGTTGTTGTTGTTGTTGTTGTTATTATTATTATTATTATTATCATTGCAACAATCAGCATCGTGAGTTCCCCACCCAGTGGATGTCTGCATGACGCAATCCATTTCTTGAATGAATCCATTCTCCTGGCTTGGCATCCTGCCCTGAATCACAACCCAACCAAGAAAGCCGGTTGAAACACTAAACCCTTAAAAAAAAATCAAACTACCGAACACACCTGATTCCCGCACCTGAGCTGGTTGAGGGGGTGGGATGGGGTGCTGTGTGAACACAGACAGGAAACTAACCCCCCCTCTGTACGCAGGAACCCTGGCAGGTTTATAAAAATAAAGCCCAGACTCTGGAACGACTGGAAGGGTGGCAAGAATCTGATTGCGGCGCATAAAATAAGTTATGCAAGCGGCTTTTTTTCCCTCCCCCACCTTCCTTATTGCTTTTGCCGGCCTGTCAACTGCGGGGTTGGTAGTTGGCTTCCTCCTGGCCACCCCCATTCAAGCAGGAGGGGTGGGGAGAGGCATGGCGGCCTGCCGGCCTGCCGGCGAGCGTGCAGCTGTTGTAATGACATGTACCACCCACCGCAGGCGAGCTTCCAGTGTGAGGCTGTGTGCGGGCTGGGCTGACACTTTCCCAAGCATTGTGTCCTCTGTCACCCAGGAGCGAGGCGGCTCCCGGTCGGACAGCCTGAACCGGATATCTTCAGTGACTGGAATAATAGGCCTGGTGGTGGGAAAAAAGAGGCCAAGAAAATCTCTAGGGAGGAATTAAGTGATGAATAACTCTCCCCCCCCACCCCCAGCCGCAAGCTACGTTCCAGAAACAAGCCCAGGCCTGTGGCCAGCTTATTAGCGCACTGCCCCTTTCTCCTCCTCCTCCTCCAACACCCTTCATTGCCCTTGTGGGGGTAAAATAAATAAAGAAGCCCGCTCGGATTCCGTGGCAGAAAATAGCTAGCGTGGCTCGGAGAAGGAAAAGAGCAAGTTGACCTGCTTTTGCAGACGAAGGAAAATTCCAAGGCAGTCAGGCGGGTGGGGGGGGGGGCAGGCGGATGGGCGGGCGTGCTCGCTCTCCCGCCTGGTACGAGATGGATATTGCCCCAAACACCTGTTTCCCATGCCTTTTTTTTTTTAATCTAGCCATGCCTCACGAAG
>NC_045555.1:4808478-4810978 GCF_009769535.1 Thamnophis elegans | reverse complement strand
GAAAGAGTGCAGAGAAGAGCCACAAAGAGGATTAGGGGACTGGAGGCTAAAACATATGAAGAACGGTTGCAGGAACTGGGTATGTCCAGTTTAATGAAAAGAAGGACTAGGGGAGACATGACAGCATTCTTCCAATATCTCAGGGGCTGCCCCAAAGAAGAGGGAGTCAAGCTATTCTCCAAAGCACCTAAGGGCAGGACAAGAAGCAATGGGTGGAAACTAATCAAGGAGAGAAGCAACTTAGAACTGAGGAGAAATCTCCTGACAGTGAGAACAATCAATGGAGCAATTTGCCTCCAGAAGTTGTGAATGCTCCAACACTGGAAGATGTTGGATACCATTGGACTAGACCTCCAAGGTCCCTTCCAACTCTGGTATTGTATTGTATTGTACTGTACTGACTGTATTGTATAAGAATAGGGGCATAGTAAAAGTAGTGTCAGACCATGCAACCTGATTCTAGCACAGATCATCTACAAGAGGGATTAATGCCAAAGGGAGTTTCCCATGCCAAAGGGAGTTTGGAGGCAGCCACTAGAGATAGTCCACAGTGGAGAACAAAATTTAACTTGCTAAGCAAGTATTTGTTGAGTTTTGCCCCATTTTATGACATTTCTTGCTACAGTTGTTAAACAAATCACTGCAGTTGTTAAGTTAGTAACAATCTGGTTTCCCCACTGAGTTCCCTTTGAGAAGGTCACAAATGGTGATTTCATGACTCTGGGATACTGCAACCATCATAAATATATGCCAATGGCCAAACATCTGAATTTTGATCATGTGACCATGAGGATGTTGCAGTGATTGTGTGAGAAATGGTCATAAGCCACTTTTTTCAGTGTTGTTGTAATTTCAATTACCTGTAGTAATTTAAAAAAAAAAGTTGAATTGAGACTTGTCTTCCTCCTCCAAGGCAGGTAGAACTACTGTTACCCAAGGATGTGTTAACCACCATTCTTATCCAGTCTCTTGCTATCTTCCAGGTAGCTTTCACCAATGAGAACAAGGATGTAATCTATATACGGCAGAACCAATGAAGAATCTGATCTACTTCCTCAGGATCAACAGAATGAAATGGCTTTCAGTTACTTTTGTGACATATGGTTTCTATTATCTGTCAAGAATTTGTCCAGCAAGATTCCATTTCGGACTGAATATAAATGATTTTGTCTTCCATATGCCTTGCAAATTTCTCAGAGGCTCAATCAGTTAACTTCTACCCATCCTTCCCAGATCAGTTTGGGTTGGCTTAAGCAGGGCTTCTGGATGGTAAGAATAAGTATTGATGCACAATTGACCAGTCTGCCAACACTTCCTGTGCATTAATCATTGGAACCCTCTGCACGACAAAGCATTCTTAGTCTGTAAGGAATACATAAAACCCATGAAGAATACTTGCTGGTTGGGTATCTATTGTCACACTGGGGGGCGGGGGGGAGACACGGACATAAGAGCATAGCAATTAAGATCAAACTCATTTGACTTTTTTATTTTGCAAGTGCAATTATAACCTCCTACTGGTAAGTAAATTGGGATGGAAATGTGCAGTGAAAAAGACTTCACTTTTAAACCATTATCCTTCTTGTTGCAATACCATTAAAACATTCCCACCAGACAACTGGAATTAGACCTGGAAGGGTAGCTTCCATACCTGTTTTGCTGCTCCTGCATACTTACCTGGGCATAAGAACTTCTGAATTCAGTAGGTCATACTACAAAAGCATGCATGTTTATACTTGTTGAGCTTTCATTTCTATAGTCATTTTCTCTCTGGGTGCTCTAACTGTTATTTTGAATAGAGACACTAGTATGGCTGAAAGCATTTAGGCTGGAAATATGCATAATTCTTTGTGCTCACAGCCGTGTAGAAAAACGTTGATCAGTTGTCTTTTGCAAAGAGAAGAAAGGAACAGTTCAGTAACTCCAATGTTAAGTTTTTCTTTGTGTGAACTTGCTATAGTTTTGGTATCACAGGCTGTAGAATGATTGAAGGCACCAGAATGGAGATGACTCACCTCACCTATGATCAAATTAGATAGTATATTGAAACGAGTTTATTTCTTCTTTAGCAAACAGGGAAGAATTTCCAAGTTCTTTGAGGTGGAAGACATGGAAGATACATTTACTGTAATTGTAAGCCTCTTGCAATTTTAGGTAGAGCTGAAAGTGATTAGCTTAGTTTTACATAGCGCATGGAACAAGCAAGGCAAAATCTTCAACTTTGGAACATTTGAATAGGGTACAAAACACAGAACATCACAAAGACTACACTGAAGTTTATACACCCGATATTTGTATAAAACTCTACTTTACATGATTATTCCACATCATTCCACGTGAAAACAATAACAAATGTTTTCAGTAATTAGTCTTTCCCACACATTTAAGGCACCATGCTTTTGCAAGTTTGGTTTTAGATACAATGATTTGACTCTGATATGAATCAGATTGGATTAGCTGTTTTGCTGCATGCCCATAATTTTAGGAAAGGATAACAATT
>NC_045555.1:4778801-4808378 GCF_009769535.1 Thamnophis elegans | reverse complement strand
TCTGGAAAAAGCAGATAAATGTTTGTTGCAAATAAAGAGTGAACTCAGTTAAGTTTCTGGAAGGGGACTAAGGCAAGAAGGAAGCACAAAATAACAGTTCACAGCTACTCCGTTTTCACTGAGTTGCATTTTTATTTTGTTGTTTTGTACTGCTTTACTAGTCCGTATGAAAGAAATGGGCTTACATTCGATGCTCACGATTCAGAGGACAGCAACAAACAAAGGCACACAAGATAGAAACCAAATCCTCAATTAAAGGAGATTATCCTTTGTTTATCAAGAAAGCTAAGCAGCCTTGTTTATTACTGGGATGGGAGGTCCCCTTGGAAGAGCAGAGGGGTGAGCTAATCTGAAAGAAAAGAAAGAAAGAATAGAGAGAAAGAGAAAGGAAAGAAGGAAAGAAAGAAAGAAAGAAAGAGAAAGACAGTCAGAAAGACAGAAATAGAAAGAAAAAGAAAAAGAAAGAAAGAGAAAGACAGGCAGACAGAGAGAAAGAAAGAAAGAGAAAGAGAAAGGAAAGAAAGAAAAAAGAGAAAGAGAAAGACAGACAAAATGACAGACAAAGACTGAAAGAGACAGAAAAAGAAAGAGACAGAAAAAGAAAGAAAAAGAAAAAAGAAAGAAAGAAAGAGAAAGATAGGCAGACAGACAGAGAGAAAGAAAGAGAAAGGGAAAGGAAAGAAAGAAAATGAAAGAGACAGAAAGAGAAAGAAAGAAATAAAGAGAAAGACAGACAGGCAGACAGAGAGAAAGAAAGATAGAGAAAGAGAAAGGAAAGAAAGAAAGAAAAAAGAGAAAGAGAAAGACAGACAGAATGACAGACAAAGACTGAAAGAGACAGAAAAAGAAAGAAAAAGAAAAAAGAAAGAAAGAAAGAGAAAGACAGGCAGACAGACAGAGAGAAAGAAAGAGAAAGGGAAAGAAAGAAAGAAAACAAAAGAGACAGAAAGAGAAAGAAAGAAAGAAAGAAAGAAAGAAAGAAAGAAAGAGAAAAGAGAAAGAAAAAGAGACAGAAAGAAATAGAAAGAAAAAGAAAGAAAAAGAAAGAAAGAACGAGAAAGACAGACAGAGAGAAAGAAAGAAAGAGTAAGGAAAGAAAGAAAAAGAAATAGACAGAAAGAGAAAGAAAGAAAGAAAAAGAAAAAAGAAAGACAGAAAGAAAGAAAGGAAAAAGAGAAAGGAAAAGACAGACAGAAAGACAGAAATAGAAAGAAAGAAAGAAAGAAAGAAAGAAAGAAAGAAAGAAAGAGAAAAACAGACAGGCAGACAGAGAAAAAAGAAAGAAAGGAGAAAGGAAAGAAAGAAAAAAGAGTAAAGAGAAAGACAGACAGCACGACAGACAAAAGGCTGAAAGAGAGAAAAAGTAAGAAAAGAAAAAAGAAAGAAACGATGAGAAAGACAGGCAGACGAGACAGTAGATAAAGTGAAAAAGGGAGAAACGGAAAGAAGAAAAAGAGAAAAGAAAAATAGACAAGAGACAGAGAGAAAGAAAGAAAAAAGAGAAAGAAAAAGAAAGAAAAAGAAAAAAAGAGAAGAAAGACAGATAGAAAGAAAGAAAAAGTAGTAAAGTTGAATGGGACTTTGGAGGTCTTCTAGTCTAGCCCAACCCTGCTCAAGCAGGAGACCCAATACCACTTCAGACTAATGGTTGTCCAATCTCTTCTTCAACGCCTTCAGTGATGGAACTCCCACAACCTCTGCAGGGAAGTTGTTCCACTGATTTCTCCTTATTTCTAAGTTGCTTCTCTCCTTGATTAGTTTCCACCCGTTGCTTCTTATCCTGCCCTCAGGTGCTTTGGAGAGTAGACTGACCCCCTCTTCTTTGGGGCAGCCCCTGAGATATCGGAAGAATGCTCTCATGTCATCACTGCTATCAAGGGAAGGGAGGGGAAGGAATAGACTGATAAATCAATTCTAAAAAAAAAAAAAGATTTATGGAAGAATGGCAAAAATGTTCTTGCCTTTTTGTGACTCTACAGCAAGCCAACACAGCAAACAATTGCCCCTTGCTTGTGGTTTAACTCTAACAGAATTTCTCCCCTCCATATTTTCCATTATCTCGATGGGGCGACCAATGGTTCGGTTCTTGAGAAATCAAGTCAAGCTAATTTAATTAATCCCTATAGCCTCTCCCTTCACCCCCCAGGCTCCCAAAACACCTATGTTATCCAAACATCCATTATGAAGGCTCTATAATATTCACCCAGAACTTTCCTTTTGGTCTCCCTTAATCTCATTAAGTGTCTGTTTCCATACCTGTAGTTTTAAACAAGGGGAGAGAGAGAGAGAGAGAGAGAGAGAGAGGGAGGGAGGGAGGGAGGGGGAGAGGGAGAGGAAGAGGGAGGGAGAGGGAGAGGGAGTGAGAGGGAGGGAGAGGGAGACAGAGAGACAGAAAGAAAGAGAAAGAGAGAGTGGGAGAGAGACAGAGAGACAGAAAGAAAGAGAGAAAAAGAGTGAGAAAGAGAGGCAGAGAGAGAGTGAGAAAGGGAGACACAGAGAGACAGAAAGAAAGAGGAGGAAGAGGAGGAGGAGGAGGAAGAAGAAGAGGAGGAGGAGGAGGAGGAGGAGGAGGAGGAGGAGGAGGAAGGGAGACAGGAGGGATGGGATGGGGTGGGTTAAAAGCCATCAATTATGTCAGTTGTGGTTCTCAAACGATTTATCAACTTGTCACTGACAACAAGCTCCCAATTGGTTTTGTTTGAACCTGTCCAACATCACTAGTTTTTCTTTTTCTTTAGAGTATGACTCCTCTATCCCCTTTTCTCTCCTTTTCATGAGTTTGGCCTAATCAGATTAGCTCAACCCAGACAAAATTTATTCTTTTTTTGTGCGTGAAAAGGCTGTGCTGTTTTTTCTCCCTCTCTCCCCTTTGCAACCCACCCCGCCCCACTCTCTCTGGTAGGGTTTTTAAAAACTTTTTCATCCCCGCTTGAAAATCCTTTGTAAAAGCTGTATCCATCGAGCTCTTGAAAACAGAGGAATTTTAATTGGAGGATACAATGCTACCTATAGAAAATAGAATAACAGATGGAAAATGAAACGATGATTTTTGTTTATTTCTGAAGGGGCAAATAAGGGCATTGTTTCTGTGTTAAGAAAAAAAAATGAAGTTTAAGATGGAAAATGGGAATTGGGAAGGAAATAAGATGGCTAAAATTGGAAATGGAAATATGATATAAAATGAATTATGTATATGAGAGAAGGCTTTTTATTTTTATTCTGTCTCTCTGTCTCTCTGTCTCTGTCTCTGTCTCTCTCTATATATATGTGTGTGTGTGTGTGTCTGTGTCTGTGTTGTATTTGTGCTGATAAATAAATAAAGCACAAATACAACACAAATACAACACAAATGTAACAAAGGCAACAGTAAAAATATTGGGTTTCTGTCTGGATGGTTTCTTGTGACAAGCCGATGGACAGAGAATGGAAGCAGTTAGCTTCCTCCCATATTTGGGCATACCGGGGGTTGTGACACTAAATATATATTTATCAGCACAAATACAACATGTATGTATGTATGTATGTATGTATGTATGTATATACATACATACATACATACATACATACATACATACACATTCGCATTGTTATTCTCATTTATCTTTATCACTTTTACATGTTTGTTTTTCCATATAAAAGGTTAAAATATCCATTCTGTACCATCCCATACACCTATTTTGTATTATCACCACACTATTTTTTTCTTTTCTTTTCACCCTCCCTCCCTTCTCTATTTTCTTCCTTCCTCCTCTCCTTTCCCTTTCCTGCTTCCCTTGCCTCTCCTCTCCTCCTCTCTTCCTCCTCCTACCGTCTCTCCTTCTCTTTCTATCCCTTCCTTTCCTCTTTCTTCCTTCTCTTACATGAGATAATGTTAAAGGGGAAAACAAAAACACTTTGTTTACAAAAGAATTTAAAATTTGTAACAACAAAAAAAACCTTTGTTTGGGGGGGGGGGGAATTAAAAACCCACACTTCTCCTCAAAAGGCTGACCGGTTAGGATGGGTCACTGCCGCAAACAGTGGGACACTTTCTCTCTTAAAATCACCAGGCCAACCTTTCAGTCCTCCTGAAGGTCAGATGGGTTGCTAGGGGCAATACCACAATCCGATCCCCCCTAAATCGCTGGAACATTTAATTTGTTTGCTAAACTCGATCTGCTGTAGAAGTCCATCTTGTTTACAAGCTTAATGAGATAAAACATTTCGGATGGTTTTGTTGGAAAACGCCTGTCGTCAACTTTTATTTCGGCCGAAATTTAAGCGCGGCTCCCCATTTCAGGAGCCTGGATTCAGAATGTTTTTAAGCCACACACCATCTTCTTGGTGTATTAATTATTAACATTAAAAAGAGGCTTGCTCCTGGGGAGGGAAGCTATATGGTAAATCTAGACAGCCTTACTAAGAAGCAGGGACATCACCCTGCCAACAAAAGTGTGCATAGTCAAGATGATGGTTTTCCCAGTTGCAATGGATGGCTGTGAAGGTTGGACCATAAAGAAGGCTGAGCGCTAAAGAGTGGAGGCCTTTAAACTCTGGTGCTGGAGAAGATTTCCCGCGAGCCCCATGGACTGCAAAGCGCACGCACAACGAAGTGGTACTAACCGATTCAGGAACCCACCCCTGGTTTATTTCCAAGAAAGTTGGACTTATAGAAGGAATAGATCAGACATCCAGCCCTTGCTGATCAATCAAGACCGAGTGGAGCAAGTGGCCAGTTTTAAGTTTCAGGGTGTCGTCATAAAAAGAGGACCTGGCCTGGGGCAACTTACATTGCAGCCCTGCTCCAAGTGCCCAGCAGAGATTATACGACCTGAGACTTCTCGAGGAAACAAGATCTGAATGGAAAAATGCTGACGACCTTCTACCGCTGTACCAGAGAATATTTTAACTTACTGCACTGTGTCTGGTTTGCCAATTGCACAGTGGCGGATAGGATAGCGCTCCAGAGGGTCGACGTCATTGCCCAGAGGATCCTGGATTGCCCCTCTCCCCTCTTTGGAAGAGCTTTATAGCTCCCGCTGTCTTAAGGAAGTTCAAAACATCCTTAAAGACCCATCTCATCCTGGGCACCCTTTTTTTTGAACTATTACCATCTGGCAGCTGGTACAGGGCAATAAAAAAACAAGGACAAATAGACTGAAAAGCAGCTTCTATCCCAGGGCAGTAACTATATTGAATTCTACCGTATAGTGCAATATTAATGCAATATCGGGTTTTCAATTTCAATTGTATAGACTGTGAAGGATATGTCTTTGTGTTTTTATTTTTATAGTTATAAAAATACACTGAAAGTACACTGAAGATGGCATTTAATTTTGTTGTATGGTGCGCAATGACAATAAACTAAACTAAACTTTCCAAATACTAAAAGAAACCACAGTTTTTATGGGCTGTAGGGCTTAAAGTTGCAAGAGGGGGAATAAAGAGAAGATTTTCACCACCCTTTCCCCAGTTTTCTTAGTGGAAGCAGATAAGTTTCTGGGTAGTTTGGAGTTGCTGATACCAGATGCAAAATGGGCTTATCACTCCCTCCCTAAATTACATACAGAAGATGAATATAATATGGAAAGATAATAAGGCCTATGTTAGTGAAACAACTGGGAAGAAACTATTTGAGTGCCAAGTTCTTATCTGATTTTCCCATCAACCTACAGTTGGATTTTATTTTAGTACAGATTGCTGGATGGTGTTCAGGATACAAAGAATGTAGAATGAGGAAAGAAAGAGAAAGAGGGAAAGAGGGAGAAAGAAAGAAAGAAAGAAAGAAAGAAAGAAAGAAAGAAAGAAAGAAAGAGGGAAAGAATGAGGGAAAGAAAGAGGGAGGGAGAGAAAGAAACAAGGTTGAAAGGAAGGAAAGAAAGAAAGAGAAAGAAAGAAGGATGGAAAGAAAGAAAGAAAGAAAGAAAGAAAGAAAGAAAAAGAAAGAAAGACAGAAAGATAGAAGGAAAGGAAGACAGGTGAAAGGAAAAAAGAAAGATGAAAACAAGGAAAGAAAGATGGAAAGAAAGAAAGAAAGGGAGAGAGGGAGGGGGTGGGAGGGAAAGAAGAAAGAATGAAAGAAAGATGGAAGAAAGAAAGATGGAAGGAAAGAAAGAGATGGAGGGAGGGAAAAAGAAAGACAGAGAGAGAGAAAGAAAGAAAAAGAAAGAAAGAGGGAGAGAAAGAAAGATGGAAGGAAAGAAAGAAAGATGGAAGGAAAAAAGAAAGAAAAATGGAAGGAAAGAGATGGAAGGAAAGAAAGAAAGAGGGAGGGAAAGAAAGAAAGAAAGAAAGAGGGAGGCAGGGAGGGAGAGAGAGAAGAAAAAGAAAAAGAAAGAAGGGAGGAAGAAAGAAAGATGAATGAATCCTGGTATCTTTTTTTAAAAGCGATGCATTCATTGGAAGCTTTCAAGAAAAGACTGGACTGCCATTTATCAGAAATGGTGAAGGGTCTCCTGCTTGGGCGGGGCGGGGCGGGGCGGGGTTGGACTAGATGACCTAACAGGTCCCTTCCAACTCTGTTCATCTGTAAATCAAATCCTTGGCTTTATCAGGATGCTGCTAATGATTCTGTGAAGACCCCCCCCACCCCCCCCCACCCCCGCAGCAAAAAACCCCTCTTGGCTCTCGCAATGTAAATTCAGCCTTCAGCCGCAGTGACTCAGGATGGAAATACATTAAGTCAACAACATTCTTCAGTGGCTTTTCACAGAAGCGCAAGGAACAAGCCCGGTCAGAATTTTGTGTTACCTTTTGTGTTGTATTCAAGTCTGGGCAAAAGCCGAGAAGATTAACATGCTGATGAGATCCGACACACCTCCATTAACATCACTCAAAGAGGAAACCAAAGTAGTGTGCAAATTCCCCCTCCCCCCCACCTCCCAACTCCTAATCTTGAGGCTGTCCTGGTTCAGGCCGCATTGTTTGAGGATGCCGTAATCTGAACAATCTCTCCACTATCAACAAGTATAGCTGACAATAGCTGGCACTCAAAGCTGTCACGTCCCGGCCCTTTGGATGTTGTTGTTGTTGTTGTTTTTGTTGTTGTTGTTGTCTTTTATTCACCAAATGTGAAATGAAGTTAACTGAACATTCAAAAACGCATCACAAATACCATTGACTGGCACTAATGGTTGATACGGGTTGCTGCCAGCGTCCTATGGATCAACCAAGTACCTTCTTAAGATATAACCATCTTAATAATTATTTATAATTATTATGTTAATTATTATATATTATTATATATCATTATTATACAATATCTCTTCTATTCTGTCTATCCTACATTCTATCCTATCCTACACTCTATCCTATCCTATCCTATCCTATCTATCCTACATTCTATCATATCCTATCCTGTCTATCCTACATTCTATCATATCCTGTTCTGTTCTGTTCTATTCTATTCTGTCTATCCTACATTCTATCCTATCCTATCCTGTCTATCCTACATTCTATCACATCCTGTTCTGTTCTGTTCTGTTCTATTCTGTTCTATTCTGTCTATCCCACATTCTATTCTATCCTATCCTGTCTATCCTACATTCTATCATATCCTGTTCTATCCTATCCTATCCTATCTATCCTACATTCTACCATATCCTGTTCTGTTCTGTTCTATTCTGCTCTATTCTGTCTATCCTACATTCTATCCTATCCTATCCTATCCTATCTATCCTACATTCTATTCTATTCTGTTCTATTCTGTCTATCCCACATTCTATTCTATCCTATCCATCCTATCCTGTTCTGTTCTGTCCTGTCCTATAGGGAACAAACCATCAGACTAGTTGGTGTTTATAATTCAAAGACTCTGGGGAAAGAAAGAGGAAGGGAGGGGGGAGGGAGAGAAAGCAAGCAAGCAAGCAAGAAACATAGAAAGAAAGAAAGAAAGAAAGAAAGACAGACAGACAGAAAGAAAGAAAGAAAGAAAGAAAGAAAGAAAGAAAGAAAGAAAGAAAGAAAGAAAGAAAAATTAAGAAAAAGAAAGAACACCCTTTTCTCCCATCCTAGAGTGTAACACTAATATAGAGGGGGAGGAGAAGCAGCCCTTCCCCAATATTGGAAGCCAAGGGAATGAAAGCAAAACAGAATGGAAACAGAATTTTGAACCGGAGAAGCTGGTTCTGGGGCAAAGGGTGGCCAAGCAGCCATAGTACCCCATCATCCACCCCTCCAAATCTCTCTCTCTCTCTTTGTGTGTGTGTGTGTGTGCGCGTGTGCGCGCACGCGCCCCCCCCCCCGCCTTCGTTTCAACATAGGGCCCATCTTCTTCTCCTTTTTGTTGTTTTACAAGTTTGAGTTCCTGTGTTAATTCTGACACCGTCCAACACGTGCCTGGAGGAATTTCTGCACCTTCTCCCCACTCGCTTCCTCATTAGCCCCCCCTCGGCAGGATGGATGTTGATTAAAGGCTGGCGGGGTGGGAGAAACACCAGGGCTCTGGGCAGCCACGTTCCTCTTGGCTGGCAATAAAAGTGGCCCCGGGGAACGCACGTGGCAATCCAAGGAGTAACGAACAGGGTCAGAAGGAGACTCGCGAGGTCTTCCCTTTTATGGAGGGGGTTTGCAAAGCTATCTTAACTTGGGGCTGGCTCTCTATGCCTGCTTTTTTTTCTGACTTGTGCTGATGTGGAAAGATTAACAGAGTTGGAAGGGACCTTGTAGGTCATCTAGTCCAACCCCCCCACCCCCTGAGATAAAGTAGATGGCTATGTACTAAGAAGGTATATTACTATTATTCTTCTCTTCCTTCCTAGTTCCTATCTCTTCCCATGTATGGCTATAACCATGTTGCTTGTACATTTACAATTTATATTGTTTTTATTTGTTCTCTAGTAAGATTTGGTTGCTTGTTAGTTACCTATGACTATCACTGCGTTACATCTTATGATTCTTGATGAATGTATTCTATTTTATTTTTCTTTTATGCGCACTGAGAGCCTAGGCACCAAAGACAAATTCCTTGTGTTCCAATCATACTTGGCCAATAAAGAATTCTATTCTATTCTACTCTACTCTACTCTTACTCTATTCTATTAATTTTCTATATTCTGTTCTATTCAATTCCATTCTATTCTGTCTATCCTACTTTGTATTCTATTCTATTCTATTCTATTGCCTATCCTATTTTCTATTCTATTCTATCTATCCTATTTTCTATTCTATTCTTTTCTATTCTATTCTATTCTGTCTATCCTATTTTCTTTTCTTTTCTATTCTGTCTATCCTATTTTCTTTTATATTCTTCTATTCTATTCTTTCTATCCTATCCTATCCTATCCTATTCTCATGTCTATCCTATATTCTATATTCTATATTCTATATTCTATATTCTATATTCTATATTCTATATTCTATATTCTATATTCTATATTCTATATTCTATATTCTATATTCTATATTCTATATTCTATATTCTATATTCTATATTCTATAATCTATAATCTATAATCTACATTCTATAATCTATAATCTATATTCTATAATCTATAATCTATATTCTATTCCATTCCTATTTTATTCTAACTCCTCCATCCCTCCCTCCCTCCCTTCTTCCTTCCTTCCTTCCTTCCTTCCTTCCTTCCTTCCTTCCTTCCTTCCTTCCTTCTCCTTGGTACTAGCACTGATGATGTTGCCTACTTGGGTTATGAAACGTCTGCAAGAAAACAACTAAGCCCAAAAAACACCCAGGACCCCCCCTCGTTTCAACCTGGAGCTGCAACCATTCCCCCTTATTGGAGAAGCCTAACTGCAATTTGGGCAAGGTTGATTCCAGCCCGACCTCCGTTCGCCCCATCATGGCTGTCACTCAAACCTCACAGATCAAGGGCATCCTGCAGGTTTGTTTAAACCGTGCCCCACAGGGGGGGGGGGGGTCCGGACTAGTGAGAAAAAAAAATCTGTGCATTCCTCAACTTTCCCATCTATTCAAGAAGGAAGAGCAGAGAAAGGGAAATGGGAAAAACTCATACGAGCAAAGCATGCTTCCCTTGAACTGGGTTGAACTGGATCTCAGAAGGATTTCTCCAAAGCTTTGCTGGTCCATTTCCTTTGTTTTCCTATGCCTGTTTAGCTAAACTCTGCCCAGATAACGATTTCGTAAAGTCGTATTTAAATTAAAATTAGAAAAGACCCAGTAAGGATAAAAAAATATCAATTAAAAACAACCAGAAAAATTAAACAGAGGAGTCGGAAGAAAATGCCCATCTGGGTTCAGTTCCAAGTGTGTGTGTGTGGGGGGGGAGATACTGGATTCATGGAAATTGCTTGGAAAGAAGGTTTATTGATGGTGGACAGGATCACATGCAGAGGTGGGTTCCTACTTGTTCGCACCAGTTCGGTAGAACCGGTTCATCAAATCTACCGAACCGGTTAGAAGAGGTTCCACCAGTGGACCCGGAAAGCAGGCCACACCTACAGAAGAGGTTCCAAAAAATTTTGAAACCCACCACTGACACACACACACAAACACACACACACACAAACTCACACAGAGAGAGAAAGAAAGAGAAAAGAAAGAAAGAAAAAAGGAAAGAAAAAGTGAGAGAGAGATGAAAGAAAAAAAGGAAAAAGGGACAGAGAGACAAAAGGAAGGAGAGAGAGAGAGAGAGAGAACACATGGCCGGCAAGCCACTCCTACCAGGTCACATGGCTGGCAAGCCACTCCCACAAAGGAGGCCACACCCACAGAGTAGGTTCGAAATTTTTTTGAAACCCACCACTGATCACATGGTTTGAGATCCTGGGCAAAAAAAGGGGAAGAGATGCTGAAAGTGCCCTGGGTTTTATGCCCTCTTTGGGCTTTTGAATTTGAGCTTGTATTCCGATTGGTTGTCAGACTCCCTTTTGGCCACGCAGGGGCAACTCTGTAGGCTGTCCTAAGTCCCGGGCTTGGTTGAGCCTTGCTGGGTGATGTAATCTTCCCAGGTGCCATGTGGTGAGATGGGTAGAAAGGGCTAACCCTATCATGCCCTGAGGGCCATGTCTTAATCCTATCACCTTGGAGCTGAAAGCTGCAGGGAGCTGCTTTGCCTTTAAAACATTTCTCTCCATTTCTCAACATAATACTCTGCCTTTTTAATATTTCCTGGAATATTTCATTTTTCTCGGAGAGGGCTGAGTGCTAACTTCCCACAGAGGAAAAGAGCAACGGTTGTTTACGCTGGTAGTTTTACAGAAGCAAGTTGTCAGTGTGGCCTTTAGCTTAAAACATTGATTTGAAGTGTTGGGAGAAACGCCCTTCTGGTTTCAGTTCCAATTGCAGGAAAAGGCACTGGAAACATGGAGGCTGCTTGGAAAGATGGTTTAATGGTGGACAGGATCACATGGCTTGAGCTCCTGAACAGAAAAGAGAGATCACATGCTTCAAGATGTTGAGAGGAGAAGGAGGAGGAGGAAGAGGAGGAGGAGGAAGAGGAGGAGGAAGAAGAGGAGGAGGAAAAAGAGGAGGAAGAAAAAGAGGAGGAGGAGGAAGAGTAAGAAGAGGAGGAGGAAGAGGAAGAAGAGGAGGAGGAGGAAGAAGAGGAGGAGGAAGAGGAAGAAGAGGAGGAGGAAGAGGAGGAAGAGGAAGGAGGAGGAGGAGGAGGAGGAGGAGAAGAAGAAGAAGGAGAAGAAGAAGATGATGATGATGATTCTTGGTTAATACCTAGGACGCTGGCAGCAACCCGTATCAACCATCAGTCCCAGTCAATGGAATTTATGATACATTTTAAAGTGTTCCGTTGCCTGAGTTTAATGAATAAAAGAGATAATAGTAATTATGATGATGATGGAGGAGGAGGAGGGAAGAAAAGAAGAAGAAGAAGAAGAAGAAGAAGAAGAAGAAGAAGAAGAAGAAGAAGAAGAAGAAGAAGAAGAAGAAGAAGAAGAAACAACAGAACAACAACAACAACTTGCTGAGAGTTCCTGGGTTTTTTTCTACTCTCTGTTCGGCCCCACCTCTCTGTTTCCTGTTCCTGTGTAAGAA
This sequence comes from Thamnophis elegans, assembly GCF_009769535.1. NCBI lineage: Eukaryota > Metazoa > Chordata > Lepidosauria > Squamata > Natricidae > Thamnophis > Thamnophis elegans. The sequence continues at coordinate 4,796,431 of NC_045555.1, read as the reverse complement.
ATGTATTCTGATTGGTTGCCAGACTCCCAGGGGGCCATGCAGGGGCAACTCTCTAGGCTGTGCTTTGAGTCCAAGTTGGGTTGAGCATTGCTTCTTCCCAGGTGCCCTGTGGTGGGATGGGTAAAGGGCTAATCCTATCCTGCCTTAATCCCATCACCCTGGAGCTGGAGGGGGGAGATCTTTGTTATGTAGAATAGACAGGCTCAGGCCTTTTAATGGCCCATTTGGCAAAGGTGGGGGCTATTAAGAGTGAGTCCGCTTCCTGCCTAAAAACATGTTTCTCCATTTCTTATCCAGGGAAATATAATATTCCGCCTTTTTCAAAGTTTCCCAGGATATTTCCTCCTTCTAGGAGAGCCGTAGGTGCTAACTTCCTACAGAAGTATACATATTTTTTAAAAACTAAACAAAAGTCTGGAGGATATAATTATACTTGTATCTAATTTATTTATTTTACACATTTCTGAACTCCCATCTCCTTCATTTATGGTCAGAGACAAAAAAGAAAAAAGCTTCAGAACCACAGATTTAGGGAAACCTTTGCCAAATGAGGAGAATTGAGGAGAACAGGTTCAGTTCTCTGAAGCACCTGAAGGCAGGACAAGAAACAATGGATGGAAACTAATCGAGGAGAGGAGCAACCTAGAACTAAGGAGAAACTTCCTGCCGGGGGAGAACAATTAACCAGTGGAACAGACGTTGCCTCCAGAAGTTGTAAACGCTCGAACACTGGAAGTTTTTAAGAGATTGGACATCCATTTGTCCGAAGTGGTGTAGGGTTTCCTGCCTAGACAGGGGGTTGGACTAGAAGACCTCCAAGGTTCCTTCCAACTCTGTTCTTAATATTCTTGATCTTTCTTCCCTTCTGAAGTTTTCAGTTTGCAAGAGGGGGAAAAGTGGATCCCCAGTTCGCCTCTGTGGAACCAAATTTGAAAAGATTTCCCCAGGAATGGAGAGAACCAAAAACCGCTAGTGCTGCCATATGCAGGAAGGGTGGACCAAGGATGGAAATTATTATGGTTCGTCCTTGATCCATTTCACAAACTTGCAAGAACAATTCCTTTAAATTTCTCTCCCCCTGTCCTTTTTTTTCCCTTTCCTGCTTAGAAAAACCCACTTCTTTCCCCTGATGCCTGAAGGGGTTTTTTTCCCCCCTTCCTTCTTTCATCCCCTTCTTTCTCTCCCTGAGATTTTAATTACGTCCTTCTATTTCCATGCACAGAGCTGTCATTTTCTGGCAAGCTTGATGTAATTATATTGAGCAGAGTCTCTTCCTGCTTTCCCAAGACTTCAAGGGCTGGTTTTCTTTCTTTTTTTCCTGGCTGTGGGTCTCTTCCCCCCCCCCTTTCGCCTCCCCACCACTCCAAATGCGTCTTTCTTCCAGGTATGTGCTCAGATAACAGATGGTCAAGGAGGCCATTCACTCTCTCTAATGAGCTGGCTCCTTAGTGAGTAACAAAAGGGAGATGTCTCGTTACAAAAGGAGAAGCAGTAGAAGAAAAGGAAGGTTCTTAATTAACTCTTCTTCTCACTGGCTGTGCCCCAGCCAAGAGGCAGATGTGCCTGGAAACCTTCATCAACATCAGAAGAAGCAATTCGAAGATCTTGGCCAGCCTGCAAAAATTCCCTCTTCCACATGTTTTTAAAACCACGGAGATGATAAGGGACCCATCTGTGGGCAAGGTTATCCCTTGCCCTCTCTTCACCTGTCTCCCGATCAAGGCAGGGCCCGTTCTCTTGCTAGGAAACACAGATGTGGGGCTGCTTCATTTCAAGCCAGGACTCAAGAGTTTATTGATTTATCGGGGACCGAAAACAGACCGTGCAAATCCAGCCCATCTGGTTGGCTCATGACTTCCGCTAATGCAGAAAACGTGGGAATTCCATTAAGTGGGGTTCGGCGCACGCAGAGCAAGCATTGGCAAGCAAGCCCCACAAAAGCTTTCTTTCAAGGACTTCCTCCGTGGAAGAAATGACGAAAGGAAGACGGCTCTCCTTACCACACAGCAGTGGTGAAATTCATTTTGTTTTTACTACCGGTTCTGTGGGCGTGGCAGGGGAAGGATACTGCAAAATCCCCATTCCCTCCCCACTCTGGGGAAAGGATACTGCAAAATCCCTATTCCCTCCCCACTCCAGGGGAAGGATATTGCAAACTCTCCATTCTCTCCCCACTCCAGAGGAAGGATGCTGCAAAATCCCCTTTCCCTCCCCACTTCAGGGGAAGAATACTGTAAAATCCCCATTCCCTCCCCACTCCAGGGGAAGGATATTGCAAAATCCCCATTCCCTCCCCACTCCAGGGGAAGGATATTGCAAAATCTCCATTCCCTCCGCACTCCAGGGGGAAGGATACTGCAAAATCCCCATTCCCTCCCCACTCCAGGGGAAGGATATTGCAAACTCTCCATTCCCTTCGCACTCCAGGGGAAGGATACTGAAAAATCCCAATTCCCTCCCCACTCCAGGGGAAGGATACTGCAAAATCTCCATTCCCTCCCTACTCCAGGGGAAGGATACTGCAAAATCTCCATTCCCTCTGTATCTTCTTTTTCTTTTATCTTTAATGTCAGTGTATCCATTTCTGCACAAAGATTTTTAACATTACATCTTCGTCTCTCGGTATTTCCCCATTTTTTTCCAGTACTGTGCGAATACAATCCTTGCCGCTGTCAAAACATGTAATATTAAATACAAATTTCCCCTTTTCATACTTTTCTGGTATGAAACCACCAACCTGGCATCTTATGTACGAAAAGGATCTTAGTTGGGTAACCTCCAGGTGAGTCATATTACTACCTGTGTTCCTGTGAAAATAAGACCTGGTCTCATATTAACTTTTGCTCCAAAAAGATGGCATTAGGGGCTTATTTTCTAGTTAGGTCTTATTTTCGGGGAAAATAAGTACTCAATGAGTACTTTCTCTCTCTGTCTGTCTCTCTGTGTCTCTGTCTGTCTGTCTATTTCTCTCTCTCTCATTCTCTCTCTCTGTCTCTCTCTCTCAACTTAGCAGAAATTTGAGCCAGGGGAAGGAGTGTTGTGGCCCACCAGCGTCCAGCAGAGCTGGTGGCAGATTCAGACAGTGAGGAGGTTGGGGAGGAAGATGGGCCAGTCCTGGAGTCTGGGGAATGCTCAGACGAGGGCTCTGTGTCGGAGGCAGAGAGGGGGCCAGAGCCATAGGCCAGTTATCAGCTGCCTTTGGAGTCAGAGATCAGTGGGCAGAAGAACAGCTGGAGCCTGTTCCCGGTGTGCGCATGCACAGAGCTGCCAGGAGAAGGGAACAGCTAAGGAACAAGGGTCGACTCGGGAGTAAGGCCACAGGTGGATGGTGAATGGCCCCTCCCAGAGGAAATAGGAGCGAAAGGGAAGGGGGGTTTGTAGGAGACAATTAGTTCACTACATTGGTTCGTGACTCTCCAAGACTCCTTGCCAAGTATTTTCTCGTACAGCAGTTGCGTTTGGAAGATATCGGCCTGGCAGCTCTCCAAGCCTGATAAGGTCTGTGGTTGTTAATTCACCCTTGAAAGACTGTTTGGCAGGACTTGGCTGGATGCGAATGAGAGGAATTCACCTTAGCTTCATAGAAACGGGGTTTGGCATGACAAGGAGTCTGCTTCATGGCTTGGGGGAGCCATATGTGAACTCAGGTGGTAACTTCTCAAGTTGCTTCCTATTCTGAGGCTGCCTTCACATGTGAGTTGAAATGTATTATTATTTCTCATGGTTTATTAAGGACAAATGCATTATCCAATAGTGGTGTTACTTTGATGCTTCCATACTCAACTGAAGATACGTAAGTAATATGAGCATGGATGGAACATATCTTATCCTAATATAGAAAATTGGAGGTTGTGTGAACCTAATTGTGTGTTTTGCTGGCCGAATGCAAATAACTGGTTAGAAACAACTTGAAAATGCTTTCCACAATCTTTTTCTTCATATATGTGTGTGTGTGTGCGCGTGCGCGTGCGCGTGTATGTGTGCATGTGCGTGTGCGTGTGTGTGTGTGTGTATAAAAATGGTGGGGTGTAAACCAATTTCGTTGTATTTAAGTACAATGACAATAAAGATTATACTATGTGTGTTCCAGCATAACTCTGGAATGCCTCAAGCAATTTAAATATCTCAACCCTAAATAATTATCTATCTATCATCTATCTATCTATCTATCTATCTATCTATCTATCTATCTATCTATCTATCTATCTATCTATCTATCTATCTATCATCTATCTATCTATCTAAATGTGTGACTGTGTGTGTGTGTTCCATAACCCTGGAACGCCTCAGACAATTTCAACCAAACTTGCTACACAGATGACTTTCTTTCTAGAAACAAATACTGTGGGGGTAAGACCCCCTTAACACCCCTCGGTGTGTGGGTGTGTGGGTGTGTGGGTGGGTGTGCCCTTGTGTGTGTGTTCCAGCATAACTCTGGAATGCCTGGGCCGCTGAAATGAAAAGGAATGAATTACATCTGTAGTGTCAAGTCACAGTACTTTTGACAGTGATAGTGTGCATTTTGGATTCAAGTTCTGTTAAGGTACATCCTGTTGTGCCTTAAAATGGCTTCTACCATACAGCAGAGTGGAGTTTGCATGGTAACGGTTTCTCAGTACTCCATAAAGAGGGCTCCCTCTAGTAAGGGGGATTGGTAAGGATAAATAAATACTTAGGCAATGCCGGGTGATCCATTAATTTTAAATAAAAGAAGGAAGAATAATAGTATTTAAACATTAGTCAATTATCCACTTTACAGAGCTGCTAACATGATATTCAGATACACTGTTCCTGAACATGGAGGTGAAATGAGACAATACAGCTAGCAGCTGAAAATTTGTCCGCCTCTGGGAAGATCGGCTCGGGGAAAACTACTTGAAGCTAACTTTCCCCAACGTCCTCTTGCCACAATTCACTTCTTCCCCTTAATTAGATTATATATATTTTTCCCACTTAAACTGGGAGCCCCATCAAAGCCCTGTAATAAATAAAATAGGCGCCATCTTGCAAAGGCATCCCAATTTGAAAGGGGCTGCCCCAAATCCATTACGGGGGGGGGGGAGAGAGAGACAGGAGGACCTGGGGTGGGGGGTGGGGGGGCAGGCAGGGGACCTTATAAATATCGAGTCCCTTGTTCGAAGTTTGACACATGAGCAGTAATTAGAAAACGCTACCGACCTCTTCTCTAAATGAAGTTTCTTTGATTTTCGGTCCATGGTGGGGAATGTAATTAGTTGTGTTGAGGTGGAGGGGGGGGTCCTTTGCAGAGATAATGGTCCAAATACCTTCCCTCCAAGACCTGCCCAGCCTATTTCAGCCTTCTGATGAGACCCAGGGCTCTGGCGTCCATCCTTCCCTCCCCTTTTCTCCATACCCTGAGAACCTCTTCAGACAACCGCAAATTTTCTGCACTTCTCCCCCACTACCCCCAATACCCCTTTTTAATTAACAGGCCTGGAGGCTGGGGGCTTGGTCCCTCAGCAGGCTGCCCGGCTCCTGTTTCTTGCGAGGGGGTGTGGGGGAGAAGGGGCTGGGGGTGGGAGGTGAAGTCAGGATGCTGAAGCAGCAAGTTTTTCACACAATGACTTGCTTCCAGATGTTGGCCCCAGCGAAATCTCCCAGCCTTAGGTTGGCCTGTAATTGCTCCCTTTAGAAAGTGGCCCTGGAAGAAGGCATTTCTCCCCAAAGCATCCGTTCCTCGTATTTTAATCCAGCTCAGCAAGTTTATTTGGACCTAAAAGGTAAAAGGTTCCCCTCGCGCATACGTGCTAGTCGTTCCCGACTCTAGGGGGCAGTGGTGCTCATCTCCGTTTCAAAGCCGAAAAAGCCAGCGCTGTCCAAAGACATCTCCGTGGTCATGTGGCCGGCATGACTCAACTCCCGAAGGCGCACGGAACGCCGTTACCTTCCCATCAAAAGCGGTCCCTGTTTTTCTACTTGCATTTTTTAACCTGCTTTCGAACTGCCAGGTTGGCAGAAGCTGGGACAAGTCACGGGAGCTCACTCCGTTAGGCGGCGCTGGGGATTTGAACCGCCAAACTGCCGGCCTTTCTGATCGACAGGCTCACCGTCTTAGCCACCGAGGCCCCTGTGGACTCAGCCTACATTGAAGACAATCAGTAGGAAAAATAAAACAATCTCTGAATCCGTATCCTTAAGGAAACAACTCAAATCTTAGCACTGTTTTAACGTCATTGCTCAGAGGATCCTGGGTTGCCCCTCTCCCCTCTTTGGAAGAGCTTCGTAGCTCCCGCTGCCTTAAGAAAGTTCAAAACATCCTTAAAAACCCATCTCATCCTGGGCACTTTTTTTTTTTTGAACTATTACCATCTGGCAGCCGGTACAGGGCAATAAAAAACAAGGACAAATAGACTGAAAAACAGCTTCTATCCCAGGGCAGTAACCATATTGAATTTTATGCTATCTGTGCAGTGAGGGTGAAACCTTTGGGCACATGTGCCCTTGCCAGGGCCATGTTCCAGAAAATCCGAACCTCCGGGTTCTAGCACTCATACGTGCCAGCTGGCCGGCATGCATGCGCAGGCCAGTTTTTGGCACTGCCACATGCGAGAAGGGATTGCGCTCCAGAAAAGCTGAACTTCCGAGTTCCAGTGCACTTATGCATGCGCATACCAGTTTTGGGCACTGCCACGCGCAAAGGACAGCTGATCACCATGCGCGCATGCACGCCAGAAACCCGGAAGACAAAGAGGCAAGGCAGCGCGTGCCGGGGTGCATGGTTTCACTTTGGGCACATGGTCCATCGGCTATAGTACAATATCGGGTTTTCAATTCACAATTACATAGAAAGCAAAGGATGCGTGTTTGTGTTTTTAATATTTATAGCTATAATGTACACTGAAGGCGGCATTTCACTTCGTTGTTGTACCATGCGCAGTGACAATGAAGCAAACTAAACTAAACTAGGAAGGGATACCTGGGTACAGTGCACCACGGAGGAGCATTGGGCTGGTTTTCTGTAATCATAATTTGAGCGCTGCAACATTTGAGGCTATATTCACGCGTCTTGAGATGGAAATGATTTTTTCCCCCAGTTTGAAGATGCCCAAATCAGAACGAGGGCGATGAGCATCCCAAAGCTGAGTGTCTTCCCTTAAAGTCTTGTCTCTCTTCCCTTAAAACTGCTGTATCCGCCTTTCTGCGATTTCTGATATTCTTTAGAGCTGCGTCTTAACCGTTTTTTTTTTTAATTCAGTGAATATTCCTTAGATGCCAAAACCTATGGGAATTAATAGCGTGTCCTGTGTCCTTCTCCAAAGCTCAGCCCTGTACGTTTAAATAAACAAGGTCTCAATTGACACGAAACAGTTCAGACCAAACTGTTTCGGCTTTCATCTTTATGGTCTGTTCAGCCCTTTGATTTCTCCGGATGCAAGTCACTCACTTACAGAGGACAGGATGGGGTGGGGTGTGTGTGGTGGGCGTGGGGGGGGGGGGGTTTCAGAATGGACAAGTTGAAGTCAGAGGCTTGCAAAGGAAAAGAGTGCCAGGAAATATTTTAAAAAATTGGTCTGCATTCTTTGTACAATTCAGCTGTGCATGTTTATTAATTCGGTAAACAATTACTTTATGGGAATTACATTGGCGTATTCAGGATTTAGCTTTAGAGATCTGATGCTTCCATCGGAAATAGAATGGAATGGAAGGGAAGGGAATGGAAAGGAATAGAATAGAAAAGAATAGAATAGGAAAATAGAATAGAATATGGAATAGAATAGAATATTGAACGGAATATAATATTGAGTAGAATAGAAAAGAAAAGAATAGGAAAATAGAATAGAATAGAATATTGGATAGAATAGAAAAATAGAATAGAATAGGAATAGAAAAGTGAAAGTGAAAAAAAGTAAGGTTCCACTTTTATACAAGAAAAACAAATGCACAGGTACAATATAGGTGGTACCTTGCTCAATAGTAGTAACTGTGAGAAGGGATCTTGGAGTCCTAGTGGACAACCGTTTAAATAGGAGCCAGCCGTGTGCAGCAGCTGCCAAAAAAGCCAACACAGTTCTAGGCTGCATAAACAGAGGGATAGAATTAAGATCACGTGAAGGGTTAATACCACTTTATAAGGACTTGGTAAGGCCACACTTGGAATATGGCATTCAGTTTTGGTTGCCACAATGTTGAAAAGATGCGGAGACTCTAGAAAGAGTGCAGAAAAGAGGAACAAAGTTGATTAGGGGACTGGAGGCTAAAATATATGAAGAACAGCTGCAGGAACTGGGTATGTCTAGTTTAATGAAAAGAAGGACTAGGGATGACATGGTAACTGTGTTTTGCTATCTGGGGGGGGGGGGCTGCCAGAAACAAGTGGGAGTGAAGCTATTCTCCAAAGCACCTGAGGGCAGAACAAGAAGCAATGGGTGGAAACTAATGAAGGAGAGAAGCAACTTAGTACTAAGGAGAAATTTCCTGACAGTGAGAACAATTAAATCAGTGGAACAACGTGCTGACAGAAGTCGTGAATGCTCCCATACTGGACGTTTTTAAGAAGATGTTGGATATCCTTTAGTGTGAAGTGGTGTAGAGTTTCCTGCCTAAGCAGGGGGTTGGACTAGAAGACTTCCAAGGTCCCTTCCAACTCTTGTTATTCTAAAATTATGTGCTTTACAGATAAATTAAGGTTGTCCTGCCCTCTAGCGGACGTATAGGAGAGCAGATCATGTCAATGCTGGAGTTAATATTAAAAGCCTGGCTTTATACATCATGCTATGGTTTGAATTAAACCATGACCAAACTGTAACTGAAATGTTTATGGGTCACTCCAGCCTGTAAAGCAGGGTATGAAACACGCTAAGCCACCATGTTGTGATTTTAGCACATTAAATGAACACAACGCAAATTGTTTGCACGATGTTTATAATTATTTAAGTACCATGCCTTGACAGAGCAGGAAAAGAGATTCCAAGTTTCTTGCTAGTAAGGTAAATCACTGCAAGCAGAGTGGAAAAGAACAGGCAGAAATTAAACTTAAGTAATACATACTTTTGCCCACAAAATAGACAAGGCGATGGTTTTCCCAGTTGCAATGGATGACTGTGAAGGTTGGACCATAAGGAAGGCCAAAGAATGGAGGCCTTCGAACTCTGGTGCTGGAGAAGAAGACTCCTGCATTGAGTCCCTTGGACTGCAAGGCCATCCAACCGGTCAGTCCTAGAGGAGATCAACCCTGGCTGCTCTTTAGAAGGGCGGATCCTGAAGAGGAAACTCCAGTACTTTGGCCACCTAATGAGAAGGAAGAAGGACTCTCTGGAGAAGAGCCTCATGCTGGGAACGATGGAGCGCAAAAGAAGAAGGAAGAAGGGAGGAAGGGAGAGGAGGAGGAGAAGAAATAGAAGAAAAAGAAATAGGAGAAGAAAGAAGGAGGAGGAAGAAGAAGTGGAAGAGGAGGAGGAGGAGACGAGGAGGAGGAGAAGAAAAAGAAGAGGGGGAGGAAGAAGAGAAGAGGAGGAGTAATGAATGTCTGATTGGATCTCTAGATCTCTGGCAGTACCACTCCATCCTCATTACCGTGAAACCCTGATTCAAATCACACAAAGGGGTTCCAACCCACTTCTTTTTCTGCCCTTTCATTAATTGGACAAGCTAAAGTGGGCAGTTTAGGTCTTCCAAGAGAGCCCCACTCCCCCTCTCCCTCCCCCCACTCTCAAACACACACTTGATGGAACTTGTAGAAAAATGAGAACATAATTGGACTCTCAGCTTTTGTGATTCACAGCTTCTTCCCTACCCATTCCTAGGCAGTCTTGGGGGTGTGGTGGGGATGGGGGTGGAATCCAGATGGGTTTCTTGAACCCATGGCAGCATCCGGTCTGATTTATCTGGGCTGATTTCTGTTCCCCCGTATTCCAGTAGAAGATGCAGCGATGCAGCCTCTCCCAAATTTCACCATCCCATTTGGGGACCTCTTCCAGCACTTAGCTGGATCTTTTATAGAATCTAACTGGCCTATTTGTTATTGTATATGATGGAGCCCGTCGTATTCTATTCTATTAATTTTCTATTATTCTATTCTATTCTATTGTAATTCTATTCTGTTCATTATTCTATTGTATTCTATATTCTATTCTATTCATTTTCTATATTCTATTTCTATTCTATTCCTATTCTTTTCTATTCATTTTCTATATTCTATTCCTATTCCTATTCCAATTCTATTCTATTCTGTTCTATTCATTTTCTATATCCTATACTATTTCTATTTCTATTCCATTAGCATTACTTTGGTGTCCTTGTGACTGATTCGTGTGTGCAAACTCAACCCATTTAATTCAGCATGTGATTTAATTATTTTTAATGAAACCAAGCACGGGTTAAATGCAACAATTGGCTTAATTATGCAAATGGCAGTTTCCTCTTCCATGTTGGTGAGACAAAATTGTATAACTTTGGGTACACTTTTCCCAAAAGGTTTCCACAATTTTGGCCACTATTGTAATCAGAGCAATTAATAATAATTAATATGTCCATTCTGATCTTTGGCCATGCTTTGGGCTAAAATGAGGCTGGAAAGTTATATATGTATGTGTGTATATATATATTGGACTAGAAGACCTCCAAGGTCCCTTCCAACTCTGCTATTGTATTGTATTGTATTGTATTGTATTGTATTGTATTGTAAATGTATATGTATATAGATATACATAGATAGATAGATAGATGATAGATAGATGATAGAGATAGATAGATAGATGATAGAGATAGATAGATAGATAGATAGATAGATAGATAGATGATAGATAGATAGATAGATTATAGATAGATAAATGATAGATAGATAGATGATAGATATAGATAGATAGACAGACAGACAGACAGACAGATGATAGATAGATGATAGAGATAGATAGATAGATAGATAGATAGATAGATAGATAGATAGATAGATAGATAGATAGATAGATAGATAGATGATAGAGATAGATAGATGGATGATAGATAGATAGATGATAGAGATAGATAGATAGATGATAGATAGATAGATAGATAGATATAGATAGATGGATGATAGATAGATGTTAGAGATAGATAGATAGAGAGATGATAGAGAGATAGATAGATAGTTAGATATAGATGATAGATAGATAGATAGATAGATAGATAGATAGATAGATAGATAGATAGATAATTAAAATGAAGTTGGCTGAAGCCACGCAACTTCAGAGGCAGGAGTGGGAAAGGCACAAGGGAAAATAGTTTATACTCTGTCCCAGATTTTAAAAAAAAACCTGGTTGTCCCCAGATTAACTTCAATACATTTTAACTTCATTAAACCACGAGTTCTTTTAAGCCAGCATGACCTCATCACCCCTGGGCTGGAGGGCTTAGACAAGGGAACATGCATTCAGTGGAGGGCGGGCCGGCTTGACCCCTCGGGGCCAAATTAGCGCGTGCTGTTGCAATGGGGACGGAGAGGGTGATAAATCTCTCACAATCACAAAAGCCGAGAAAGGAATGATAAAGGCAGCATCTGGTCGGGGAAACTGCTGGAAAGGTGTTTTCCAGAGATGGAGAAAGAGAGGGTGGGGTGGGAGGGGGGGGTGGAGGAACGCGGGGCATCCCAGAGAGAGAGAGAAACGCTGGACAAAGCTATTTAGCAATCACTTTGCTTGCTAAATGACCGCAGGGCTTTGAAAAGCAATTCCTGCTGAGTGACTTGGCTGCAATCCTTCCTCAAATGCAAGGAAGCTGCTCCTTTCAAAAGAACTTTAAAAAATAACAACAAGTTGTGTCATTCTCTTAATGCCAAGGGACCAGGTCTAAAAGGTAGTCCTTGACTTATGACAAAAAATGGAGTCTAACATTTCTGTGGCTAAGTGAAATAACCGTCACTTGCGACCTTCCCAAAGGGAGGCGGTGTCTAAGACGTTGAGCTCGTCGAATCCCTAAGTGCCACGTAACGGAGGGAGCTCCCGTGACTTGTCCCAGCTTCTGCCAACCTGGCAGTTCGAAAGCACGTTAAAAAATGCAAGTAGAAAAAATAGGAACCACCTTGGTGGGAAGGTAACTGCAGTTCGGCGGTTTGAATCCCTAGCATCATGTAACGGAGGGAGCTCCCGTGACTTGTCCCAGCTTCTGCCAACCTGGCAGTTCGAAAGCACGTTAAAAAATGCAAGTAGAAAAATAGGAGCCACCTTTGGTGGGAAGGGAACCGCGTTCCGTGCGCCTTCGGGAGTTGAGTCATGCCGGCCACATGACCACGGAGACGTCTTCGGGCAGCGTGGGCTCTTCGGCTTTGCAATGGAGATGAGCACCGCCCCCTAGAGTCGGGAACGACTAGCACAGATGTGTGAGTTTAGCAGCAATTAAACAGACCTGCCTCAAACCTCTAGGTTAATTGGATCCCCTGGCTTAATACATTATTTTCCAAGTCCTCGCTGTGCATTGAACCGTAAAGAAATCAAACTGGGAGGTTTGGTGGGAAGGTCACAGCGCTCTGCAGCATCTCCTTCCTTTACGGAATGGTATTAGTACCTCCCTTGATCTTGATTATATCCTTCTGTTTAATGCAATTCATGATTGCGTTGGCTTTTTTGGGCTGCATGGGTACTTTTGATTTTTTTGCTTACCTAAGAGTAGGACGTGACTTTTCTTTCCGTTGAATTTCATTCTGTTAGACAGGGCCCAGGATTCAAGTCTATTCAGATCCATCTGGATCTTCTTGAGCCTATCTTCTAAGGTCTCTGAAGATTTCCATCTCCCTTAAGATTTCTATTTCTCTTTTAGGGGGAGATATAATATTCTGCATTTTAAACATTTCTCAAAATGTTTCATTCTTCTAGGAGGGGTGGGTGCTAACTTTCTTCACGCCCGAAACACCCCACCCCCCACCGATCTGGCGTAAGATTGCTTTTTCAGAATCTCCTCTTCCGCTGGCCGGATGCAAGCTTTGTGTTTGCAAGCAGTACAGACATCGTCCTGATGGAAGAAATGTCCTTCTGGGTTCGTCTCCAAGTGGGGAAAAAGACACTGGAGACATGGAGGCTGCTTGGAAAGATGGTTTTAATGGTGGACATTAAACCATCTTTCCAATGGCTTGAGCTCCTGAACAGAAAAGGTGATCACATGCTTCAATGGTGGGTGGAGAAGAAGAGAAGAGATGCTGAAAGTCCCTGGTTTTATGCCCTCTCTGGCCTTTGATCTTGATCTTGTATTCTGATTGGTTGTCGGACTCCCATGGGCCCATGCAGGGGCAACTCTCTAGGCTGCGTTTTGAATCCAGGTTTGGTTGAGTTCTCAGATGCCATGTGGCGAGTTGGGTAAAGTGCCAATATTATTATGCCTTAATCCCACCACCCCCCCGGAGCTGAAGTGGAGAACTCTTTATTATGTAAAGCGACTAGCGTAGCCTTCTTAATGGCCCATTGACACAGTGGGGATGGGCAGGAAGCTACAGGCAGCTCTTCTGTCTTTTAAAACACATTTCTTTCTTTTCACATCCAGAGAAATATTCTGCCTTTTCAATATTTCCTAGGATATTTCATATTTTCTGGGAGAGGGCTGGGTGAAACTTCCTACAGTCCTCCTCCTCCCGCTTTAGGAGGAAGTGCTAAAAAACTTCGGAAAAGTTTGGCCCTCTTTCCTCCAGCCAGCGGAATCGCCTCAAGCCATCCATTCTGGGGCCTGTCAACCGCACCTTTGGCCTTGGGAAATGCGCATAGCAGGCATCTGGAAGGCATAAGCATAACAGCAGCTTGGAAAACTGTAACATGCCAAAAAAATAATAAAACATTAAAAAAAAGTCTCAGCGGGACAAGGCGGGAATGCAGTGCCCACGTCTGTTTCCCTGGAAACCGAAATGTAGGGGACATAATGAAAGCCGAAGGCCTGTTGGTGGGGTTTTATTTTATTTTATTTCATTTAAAACCTGCCTTTCCCAACCCTGTACCTTTTCACCGCTCCGAGGAGCCAGGAAGATGGGAGGGAGGGAAAAGCTCTCTTTCTTTTTTACAGCCAAAACTATTGTGCATTTAGGATAGGGCAGCGGGGTGGAAGGCGGGGAAACAACCCGAATTTTCTTCACACAGCTGCTGGAGTGACTTATGGGGCTACCCAGGGAGAAGCAAAGAGATGGAAGAGCAATTCCCAGAGAGGTCGTGCCGTCCTTCCCCCCTCCTTGTTTTTTGAAGACAATGAGATCTTAAGATTCCTAGGTCTGGCTAGGACCTGGTATCCTTCAGTCTGGAGCTGAAAAAAGGCAAAAAAGGACTTCCGAGTACCATATTTTTTGGAGTATAAGACGCACCGGAGTATAAGACACACCAAGATTTTGAAGAGGCAAATTAAGAAAAGTTTTTGCATGCTGCAGACCTCCCAAAAACAGCCCTATTTTTGCGAAAATAGCCCCATTTTTCTTAAAAGGGCGTGAATAGCCTTTAGGAGGCTTGTAGAGTGTCCCGGGGAGGGGGGGAAATATGAGCAAAAAATGGCCCGTTGCAAAAACGGGCTCGTATTTGGCAAAAAAGACAGCATGTGCTCCTGGGGGCTGGGGGCAAAACTGAGCAAAAAACCGGGCCCGTTTTTTTCAATAAAGGGCATGAATAGCCTTTCGGAGTCTTGTACAGTGCTCCTCGGGGGGCGGCCCACCCCAAAAAATGAGCAAAAAATGGCCCATTTTTTTAAAAAAAATTTGGCTCATATTTGGCAAAAAAAGAGGATATGAATAGTCTTTAGGAGGCTTATAGAGTGCTCCTGGGGGCTGGGGAGTGGGCAAAACTGAGCAAAAACAGCCTGCACAGCCATTTTGGTGAAGGTGGTGAGTTTCAGGAGGCAAAAAAAGCTGTATTCAGTTTATAAGACGCACCAAGATTTTCAGTCTGTTTTTTTGAGGGGAAAAGGTGCGTCTTATACTCTGAAAAATATGGTAGCTTTCTTAAATACATATTCATAAGTCACAATACTTCTGCGAGAATATCTTTTGGCGAAATAAAAACAAAACCAGAGCTTTTTGATAAATCACAGCTACTCTATGTTTGCAGGAGAAAAAATAATGCTTTTTTTTTTTTAAAGAACATCATCCCTTCTGAAGCCACGGAGGAGGCTCTATAATGTTAGGGGGTTTATCTCTTGTCTCCTGCACTGGGTACCTGTGCGGGACACAATGAAATCAGAAGATAAAGGTGTCCTTCAACCTCTTGTTTCCTCTTGAGCTGAGGTGGCGCAGTGGTTAGGGTGCAGTACTTCAGCTGACTGTTATCTGCAGTTCAGCGGTTCTAATCTCACCGGCTCAGGGTTGACTCAGCCTTCCATCCTTCCGAGGTGGGTGAAATGAGGACCCAGACTGTTGGGGCGATATGCTGACTCTGTAAACCGCTTAGAGAGGGCTGAAAGCCCTATGAAGCGGTATATAAGTCTAACTGCTATTGCTATTCCTCTGGGTTGTGCTGTTGGCCAGCCCAGTCTGGCCTTCAGCCCTGGTAGTCATTCTGTTGTGGCCTGCAGCAAATTCGGACAGTGAGGAGGTTGGGGAGGAAGATGGGCCAGTCCTGGAGTCTGGGGAAGGCTCGGATGAGGGCTCTGTGTCGGAGGTAGAGAGGGGGCCAGGGCCGTATGCCAGTTATCTTCAGAATCAAACATCAGTAAGGCAGAAGAACAGCTGGAGCCTGTTCCCAGTGTGAGTTGCCAGACGAAGGGAACAGCTAAAGAACAAGGGTCGACTTGGGAGTAAGGCCACAGGTGGACGGTGAATGGCCATGTCAGGGTTCCAAGAAACAACCCCAATGAAAGAAAACTCCGAAAATTCCCTCAAAGTTTATTAAATAGGCTGGCCCAGTCCTTCTTAGTCATGCTGGCCACATGACCACGGAGACGTCTTCGGACAGCGCTGGCTCTTCGGTTTTGAAACGGAGATGAGCACCGCCCCCTAGAGTCGGGAATGACTTGCACATAGAAGAAGAAAGAAAGATGGAGAAAGAATGAGAAAGAAAAAAGGGAGAAAGAAAGAGAGAAGGAAGGAGGAAGGAAGGAGAAAGAAAGACAGAAGGGAGAAAGAATTAGAAAGAAAAGAGAAAGAAAGATAAAGACAGAAAGAGAGAGAGAAGGAAGGAAGAAGAAAGAAAGAAAGAAAGAAAGAAAGGGAGAAAGAATGAGAAAGAAAAAGGAGAAAGAGAAAGAAAGAAAGAAAGAAAGAAAGGGAGGGAGGGAGGGAGGGAGGGAAAAAGGAGAGGAAGGAAGGAAGGACTACAAACCTGGCACTAGACCCAGCTTCAGAGGATAATCCAGGGCCTGGAATGCACCTGGAGGTCATCTAGTCCAACCCTGCTCCAGCAGGACATTGTTAAAATGAGTTTCTGTCTTTTGATCCCCCAGTTACATGACTACATAGCCACGCCCACACAGTCACATGACCCCCCTCACCGAGCCACGCCCACAGAACCAGCAGTAAAAAAAAAATTAGATTTCGCCACTGATCTGAACGCTTGATCTCTCTTCCCACACCTCGAAACCAGTGGTGGCTTTCAAAAATTGTTCGAACCTACTCTGTGGGTGTGGCCTCCTTTGTGGGAGTGGCTTGCTGCCCATGTGACCGGATGGGAGTGGCTTGCCGCCCATGTGACCGGATATGAAGATGCCGACGACACTTGTCAGAACCACCTTAAATTATTTCACACACAGCACTGGCATGCATAAGAATAGGATGTAAACTTGTTTTTTAAAAGGCATCTTTGGTTTGCGTTAAAACAACTTCAACACACGCAATGTTCTGATTGCACCACAAACGCAGTAGTCATCCTTACCTTTCACAGAGGCACTGAGTTTTATAAATAGGAGCATGATAGTGTAGAATAATCATATCCAAGGACCAGTGGTGGGTTTCAAAAAATGTTTGGAACCTCTTCTGTAGGTGTGACCTGCTTTCCAGGTCCACTGGTGGAACCTCTTCTAACCGGTTCGGTAGATTTGACGAAACGGTTCTACCGAATAGGTGCGAACTGGTAGGAACCCACCTCTGCTCGAAACCCAACCGACGGATCTGTGGTTGTTGTCAACATGGACTCGTCTTTATCGGGACAAAAACCCGAAACTTGCAAAAAATTACACAGAAACACCACCACCACCCAAAAAAAAAACCCCAGAGAGCCTCTCTATCTCTTCTCCAACTCAAAGAAGGACTTTTGTGACCTGGATAACAAAGAGACATGTTGAGGGGGGTCACTGAACCACCTCATTGAATGTGAGTCAGGAGGGGTCGAGGTCTCCGCCTTCCGACAGACGTTCCTGTCGTGTCCGGGCTGAAAAGAAGAGAAAGGGACAAAGTTTGCAGTGGCTACCAGGGGTCAAGACCTGGCCAATTGGACCCGTCTGTCCAATTTTGGGAGGACGAAATTGGGTTGTTTTTCCCCCCCTTCATCCCTAATGGAAAGATGAAGCTCCTGGGTGATTATGGAATCCTTAAAGGTTCCCCTCGGACATATGTGCTAGTCGTTCCTGACTCCAGGGATGCAGTGGCTTCGTGGCTAAGACGCTGGGCTTGTCGATCAGAAAGGTCGGCAGTTCGGCGGTTTGAATCCATAGCTCCGCGTAACGGAGGGAGCTCCCGTGACTTGTCCCAGCTTCTGTCAACCTAGCAGTTCGAAAGCATGTAAAAATGCAAGGAGAAAAATGGG